>NC_052061.1:4678960-4916460 GCF_903992535.2 Arvicola amphibius | reverse complement strand
CTGGATGAGGATGAGTCTCAGGCTCCCTATGACCCCAATGGCAAGCCAGAGAGGTAAGGCCCAGTACTGCTTGGAACTGTAATTGTAAGAATGTAGATGGGAGAGGCTGTTGGGCAGACACATCCAACCTCCCTTTCCCCCCATGTAACAGGAGAATTAACTGTCAAACTCACGTTACACATTCTGAGTTGGTCCTCATCCCTCTCTAGCTACCATGAAGAAAGGGCCTTATTATTGCCCCATGCTATCTATTTCTGACCTAAGTCTGTCCAAGCTCAAGCCAGAGCAGAACTGACCATAGCCCTATCCTGAAGCAACTGGAGAGCTGTGGCCAGTGTCATGTATGATTTTTTTTTTCCCTTTCCTGCTGTCTCCAATGTAGAAATGCACGAACACAGTTATTTTAGAGTTTTTCAGCAATGCCTTTTTTTTTTTACCCCTCAAGACAAGGTTTCTCTGTGTAGCCCTTGCTGTCCTTGAACTCGCTCTTTAGACCAGGCTGATCTTGAGCTCACAGAGATCCACCTGCCTCTGCCTCCCAAGTGCTGGGATTAAAGGCTTGTGTTTGCCACCACTGCCCAGCTCAACAGCGCCTTTTTGAAGCAGCTGTTGCTTCCCTGAGGAACTGCAAAGTGGATCTGGACCACTCTGCAGAAGAGGTTTTAGTAAAGGGAAGTCAGCCCTGTCCCAAGATCAAGCGCCTCGTAGGAATGAAATCAAGTCTCACAGGCTAGAAGGGAAGCCTGCCTCACGAGGGCTCTCACCCTTCTCTTGTCCCTCAGGTTTTACTACAATGTGGAGTCCTGTGGCTCACTGCGCCCTGAAACCATTGTCCTCTCAGCCCTCTCTGGGTTAAAGAAGAAGCTGAGTGACTTACAGACTCAGCTAAGCCATGAGATCCAGAGTGACGTGCTCACCATAAACTAGCCGCAGCTCGCCCGCTGCAGAAGACTAGGTTCAAGGTGACCACTGGACTTCAGGTCTTGAGAAGCTTTCTGGTTTCAAGGCTCTGGACTGCAGTTGCTCAAGCTTCCCGGAGAGATTGCCAGGGTTCCGCTGGTATTAGGCAAGGCAGTTTTTCACTAGGCATTTAGCATCCCTGGCCTACCTTGTTGATCACTGTGGTATTCCTCAGAACCCCAGGCACCCCTTCCATCCTGTTTCCTAGCTCACTAGCAGTAGGGGGCCCTACTGCTTCCTAGTCGAGAACCACTGACTTAGACATCTGGTCAGTCCAGCTGTTTAAATCTCTGTCCAGGGAAAGGAGCTTTCATAGTCTACCTGGCTTCTGGTGTTGGGACTGAGTATTAGTACCTTCACTGAAGCAGCCTGTGTCAAGTCTTCCCAGGGTCAGGGCCAGCTTATTGGTGTCCCTAAGCTGAGATGTCACCCTTTGGGACTAGTATTAGACCCTGGCTATCTTCTCTGTCCACAGGTGAACTTGCTGTTTTATACTCTGACCTGACTTTGGGGCGGGGGGGGGGAGGGGACACACAGACCCCTCCCACATTCCTTTCTCTTAAGTGAAGTTCAGGCCCTACCCTTAGCATGTCTCCAGATAGTAACAAACCTGCCCATCATGGTTTTCGGGCAGCCTGGAGAAAAGCCCACACCAGCACATAAAGGAAAGGATATTTATTGATCAACAGTAGTTGTCTTTTTACAAGTTTTTATTTTTGGCAATAAAGAGCACAACATAATCTCCTTCATGCGTCATCGTGCCACTAACTGAGCCAGCTCTGCCTCCCTCCCGAGGATTTGAGCCCATATCTTCTGCAGACAAGCTGACCTCTGGGTGGTCATTACCTGGGTCACCTGCCTGGCTCTAGGGCCCCTCTGGGAGGAGGCCTCTTTATCATCCTGCCACAAATGTGAACAGTGGTTATTTACAAGGTCTGTTCCCACAAATCAGAACCCTAAAGTATTAAAAAACAAACACGCAACAAAAGGTTTGATGTGAATAGAAAGATAGCCCTTCTGCACGGTAGTCAATAAATACCAGCACTAGAAAATCAATTGCTTTAATTGCATTTCTGCAGGGAGCCTCAGCACCTTGTCAGGAGATGGGAAGGTCTTGGTTTTGGAATCTGGCCTGGGGTGGCTGACCCAGGGCAAGGGACCCCCCCTTGCTGCAGCATTATACCCCCACTCAGTAAAGGGGGCCAGTAGGGTGCTCCCCACAGCAGTTCTGCAGCCTTCCAGGCTGGCCCCAGCCATTCTCTACTGCTGAGGTAACGGGCGCCCTGCCCGAAGACATCTTCAGCCTACGAGCAGGAAGGAGCCAGTGCAGAAAGTGCATTTTAAAACCGAATGCCACCTCTGCTTCAAACTCCTAAGTGCAAGGCTACCACGTGGTACAGCGAAGTTTGGGTCCTTCCTGTGTCACTGTTGGCCCAAAGGACAGACACTATCTGCTGTCTTGGCCCTTGGGCTTCTGAGGAAGAACCCGCAGACAGCACCAGTCTGATTGCTCCCCTCCACTGACCCTGGCAGCTCAAACGGTCTCAGCAGCAGGAGAGGTTTTTTCAATGAGGACAGGAACAGCTGCCCTCATACTCAAAAACAGCTTTGACCACACCTGGTCATGGAATTAAAAATGGGTATGTGTTGGGGAGGGATAAAGGGACGCCTCATTAATACAGAATATGTCATAAGCCATATATATTAAAACCCTTAACAGTATATAGTCCCACGGTGGCTCTAGCCCCTCATGCTCAGGTGGTGTGGCCAGCCATGCGCTGAGGTCCAGCCTCACCCTTGAGGGCAAGGAGGGACAGCTTGCTCTCTTCAGGCTCTTGGCCAACAGCTCCTTAAGGCTGTCCACGGGCTACTGCAGTTAGCCTTCCCACGGGTGGCCCAGCAGTCAGTGCGCCCAGCAGTCCAGCTGTCACTGGGAAGGAGTCTGGGTCTCATTGCTGTCCTCCTGGCTGGGCTGTGGCTTAAGCAGGATGAATCTGTTCAGGAGGTCTGTTTCTGAGCTGGCCTGGGCTGCCCCATACCCTTCACCTGTGGTCAGAAATCCAGGCTCAGAATTTGAATCCAGGACCAAAGACCCTTGCCCAGGAGGCCTCCACAGGGACAAGACACGACGACTCACCGTAGCTGGAGGCTTCAGCAATGTTCTGAGAGCCTGTGATATGGTGCCAGTATGCGCTGCGGGGCAGCATTGTGGTGGGTGTGCAGGGGTATGAGTAGTGTTCGGTGCCCTTGTTCAGCAGCTGTGGCACAGAGAAGGGGTCCCCTGTGTTAGTTCCGGGGACAGAGCTGCCAGCCCAGGGCCCTGCCCGACTCACCTGTGCACAGGCTGGTGGAGATTTAGCTGGCATGTCTGTCCCACCCTCCCAGTGCCCTGGAACAACAGCAGCCACTGCCTTACCCTCACGTTCTTCTCCATTTCCAGCAGGACCCGCTTGTGCTGCTCAGCGATTGCCAGGGTGGCACTGTGAACCCGCTGGTAAATCTGCTCCCCTTCCTGTGTCTGGAAGGTGTAGAGTCCTTCCCCAGCGTCACACATCCTAAGGACACGGAAAGCAGGGTGGGCAAGGTGTCAGGAACTGCGCTGTGGGTGTGCGAGTTCTGTGTGCCAGCTGTGGCTGTACCAAGACCTCAGGGGACAGGGTGGCTGTGGTCTAGGACCTGGGCCACAGTATACGTGAGCTGAGCGGTTACCACATACACAGTGGGGGTTTGAAGACTTCACACAAATTTACCAGCGTAGCTTTTCTGCTACCCTCTGCTCTGCACAGTGAACAGCTTCCTCGGGTTTTACAGAAGGGGAAACCAAAGCATCCAGCCTAAGAGTAGCTCAGCCAAGGTTACACAGGGTGGTGCAGTGCTAAAGTCTAAGCAGGCTGGTGAAGTCCCAGCAGGCTAGGCGCTTTTTTAGTCCCCTACAGGAAACTGGTACTGAGGCCACAATCACAAAGCTAGAGTGTGCCCTGGCAGCAGTGACTGAGCCAGGGAGATGTGTTCGGTATGCAGCTTCAATCAACCTGCCTGTTGTAGCTAATGGCTTCTTGAGGCCCTGAGTTCCTCGTCTGTAAAGCTAAAGCATTCTATCCCCTCTGGGTTGCAATGCTGATGCCATGCAGAAAGCAATCTCCATAGTGGCCACGTGGTACAGGGAGGGAGGAAAGACGGTACTACCTGCCCGCCTCAAAGGTAAAACGTGTGGCATCTCGGCCGTAACGGCGCAAGGAGCAGAGGGGCCACGAGACGAGCTTCACGCGGGGGTTGTGTATGTCCCAGAGGTAGATGTTCTCGTGGGTGATCTGCAGCTTGCACTCGCCGTATACGTCCAGGTTGGGGCAGGGCAGCAGGAAGACATTGAAGCGATCTGCGGTGGCAGAGGGTGAGGACAACAGCAGGACTAACTGAGGGCCCAGCCTCCTCCCGCCCCACCTGGAGACCCCACCCCACCTGGAGACCCCGCGCCAGCCTCACCTGTCTGCTCGCACTGCACTCCTGGGGCCAGGAGGTCTGGCTCTCCGAGGCTGATGTCATTGAGCCGTGACCCCAGACATTCCACTGACAGCGTCTTGTACCATTCCTCTGCCTCCAGCTCTAGAGAAAAATCACACTTCACAGTTCTGCCAGCTCAGAGCCCCCAGCAGCCCACGCAATCTGCCTGGGTTTAAACCACTGCACTTTGCAGGGAAGGCAAGGGCCTTACCTGGCTGCCTGCCTTAGTCTGGGGACCTACTCCACCAGGGACACACCCCTCCCACCCTTCCTGCCAGGATTGGCCCTGCTCTGTTACCCACTGCCTGAACCACTGTTACCAGCCCAGGAGACCAGTCGGAGCCTGCCGCCCTGAGGCCTCACCTGAGTCACAGGTGAAAGTACGAGCCGAGTCATCCGTGAATATGATAGCCACTGCCTGCCTCTTGGTCTCCTTAGGGAGCCGTGTGACACACTTGACGTTGCTGATCTCAGTCACCTGAGAGGACATCCCAAGAGGCTTAGCCCGGCTGGGGTACTTCACCCTGCCTCCCATAGCTGTGCCCCCAGGAAGATTCGCCCAGACCTCAAGACTCAGCAAGTCATCTTTGCTCACAGGTAGGGGAAGCTAGGGCCCAGGCCCCTAACCTTGGGGCAGCCTCGGAGGCACACTGACTTCTCATCGGGGTACTTCTCCAGCCGCTGGGGCCCCTTGCTGGAAGATTTCCGGAATACCAGCCAGCACCTCCGGTAGATCTGCAGGGAAAGAACAAAGGTCAGGTCGCTGCTGGACCATATCCCACAACAATGCTGCCCTGGAGCTAACCCAGCCTCCTAAGGGGGCAGTACCACATCCCTCCCTGGATCCTACCTAGCCTAGAGAAAACCTGGAGATGGTAACTGCCCGATAGCAGCTACCAGAGGGGCGGTCCTCCCCAAATGACCAAGGTGGGTGTTTGTGATCAGCTCTGGAGCTGTTCTATGATCCTCCGTGTGCTGAACATGACTGATGTAATGGAGGAGCATTTGTGGGGTGCTTCCTAGCCAGTCAGTGTCGAGGTTACTCCTGAGGCCAGTTCTGTTATTGCCTCCATTTCGGGGGGGGGGGGAGGGGAGAGGATCATGAAGAAAGCAAGAAGGAAGGGCCTAACAAGTGGCAGAACTCCTATTAATATGGCATTGCCAGAGATGCACCCATCACCACAGGACAGATGGCTCTGGCCACCAGACAGGGTCTCCCAGGGACAGGAAGTGGCCCTTACACACAGCTCTGCATCACCATGGCCCTGTTCTTGGGTCCAGACAAGGCTCTCTGGTGTGAGGGGCATCACTCTTACCCCCAGGACTTTCCTGCACCACCAGCGTGCCCCAGTGAGTTCCCATGGGGACCAGAGGCCCACAGAGAGTAAGGGGCAGAGCTTAGAACTAGCTATGCACACACAACACAGGAGCTTTCCTTGGCAGGATCTTGCCTGTCCCAACCACTAATGCCCTATGCCAGTGAGATTCTCTAGCGCTTCATGAACTCCTAAGGAGGTGACTGTTCTCCAGAAGAGACCTGGCCTGTCAGACACCATGAAAGACTGCCCCAGCACCTCCACAAATTGCCCATCTTACCTCTCCTTGCAGGGCCCCTCCCTCCCTCCTACCACAGGCTCTCTTTGGCCAGTCTGATAGATTTACCAGCTCCTGCCAGCAGGCTTCAAGCCTGGCAGGCCTATTCCCCGGGCATCCCTGTATCACTGTCAGTGCAAACAAGAGAGTCTTAAAGGGGGCCTGGGCTGAGTAGAGGAGGGGAGGAGGCCACTGGGCCAGCTACCCCCTCTGTAGGCAGGTCACAGAACAAAATGGATCTAGACAGTCCCTCTCACTGGAACTACCTAGAGCTGGGCCACTTCAAATTCCTGTCTGGAATGCTGGAAGTGTATCTACCACTGTACCCCTGTCCCTAGCTCGGCCCTGCTCTGTCCACTTGAGCCTTTTAAGCAGAGAACATGGATACCATATTCTCACACTCCTTGCTTAGACCTGTTAGCAATTACTGACAGCTACGCTGAGCAGGTGAGTGGCCACATGAGGGACAGGGTGGACAGGAAGATGGGCAGCTGGATGAATGGACAGATAAATGAATGGGTGTGAGCTACCCAAGCACCCCCACCCCCAGCAGGCAGCAACATGAGAGTAGAGGCCTGCCCCCCCTCCAGTACCCTGGTTGCCTGGTTACAGGATACACACTCACACAACCCCAGGGAGCCATGCACTCAAGAGCTCTCCTCACTTCTCCCAGGGCTTTGATCAGCTTTTCCTAAGTGCTTTGCCAGGCTCTACTCTGCTGAGGGCGGGAGGAAGGGAGGGAGGCCCTGACAGGTAGGTGGGGAGGGCGGGCTTTATCCTCTTCCCGTTCCTTTCAGGACCCCCAGCCCACCCCTGCTCTCAGGAGCCTGAGACAGGAACACCGCCTGGGACAATGGCAAGGTGCTGCCTCTCCTGCAGAAGCAAGGTAAGCTCAGGTCTGTGGAGAGCAGAAGCCCCTAGGTAGAGTAGATACAAGTCTGGGCCAGGCCACACCCCGCCTGCCAGTTCTTTCCCCTGGTCTATCCACTCTCTGCTTGAGGCCTGGGAATCTCCCTCCCCCCTGCCCGCCCCCCCCCCCCCCCCCGCCGTGAACAGGGCCAAAGCTGACCCTACCTGCCTGCTCTGTAGCCAGTGCTTTCCTGGCAAGCCCTGCTAGCCTCAGCTCTGCTGGCCCCTGGGGACTTGCTGCATCTAAGCGTGGGAATAAGGAATGGTGGCAGGAGTGAGGTCCTCGTTCTCTGGGCCTGGCCTCAGCCTTGCTCTTTGTCTCAGAGGAAAGAGCAGGGTCTCTACCAGGCTTGGGCCAGTGAGACTTCAAACAGGCCCAGCCACCCTGCCTCAAAGCCCTGATGGCCCAGTCGATGGCAGTGGGCTACTGGCCTTTTCTGAACATAAGACACCCCAGAAGGGCAGTAGGAACAACAATCACCCCCCCCTCCATGGTGGCCCTGGGGAAGCCAGGTGATCCCTAGGCATCTCCTCACCCTCGGGCTAGCCCAGGAAGCCTTGAGCCTAACCCATCAAGGTAGCAGGGAGGGACAGGAGTCTTGGGAAAAACAGACTTGAGTCACCTGTCACCAGGGCTTGCTTTCCTGCTGGGAAGAGACTCTCATTGGAAGTAGTGGGTGGGCAGGGGAGCAGAGATTTCAAAGGGACCCTAGGGCCCCACTCATGCCTCTGGGGGATTTTCCCCACCCAGCTGGAAACCTGTATGGGCTGATTAGGGGTATGTACCCCACTAAGCCTCACCTCAGGGCCACCGCCAACAATGCCAACAACTCCAAAGAAAGCAGCCTATCCCAGAGCAAGGGCCATTTCATCCACAGATGGGGAAGTGTCGGCCTCTGCCCCGCCCCCATGTCCCTACCCCTACCTCCTAACAAGCCACTCCCCTTTCCTAACACTTCTTTAGCACCCAAAACAACCACCTAAAATATGATGAGTCCAGGCTCAGAACAAGTTGAGAAGCGGATGCATGGTGGCGGCGGGTGGGAGGTAGAGAGGTCACTTTAAAGAAAAGAGGATAGGAGAGGTGGGGAGGAGGGGAGGAAAGGGGGTGGGGAGTAAGGGGAGGAGGCCCAGGAGCCAAAGCTCTGCCAGCTTCGCTTTCCAGTCACTCCTGCTACCCGGTGGTGGCTGCCAACCTCCTCTGCTGCCACAGCCACTGCTGTGGCCACAACTTCAACAATAGCAGGGATGCCTCTGCCAGACTGTCAGCTACCACTACTGGTCCAGCGGCTGGGATGCCAGCCAGCCCAGCTGGGGCAAGAGATGCAGTAGGCAGAGGCTGGCCGGGTACATGCCAGCCAGCCAGTGTTGAGAAGCCTCGAACCACAATCACACAGTACCCAATGCTGGCGGGGGCCCCCACACACCATGCCTCCAGACCCGTCCTCGGTACTGTTTAATTGACAAGGGCCCCCGCCAGGGTGGCTCACCCCAAGCTTCCTGCTCTTCATCTTCACATAGCCTTGCTTGACGATGTCGTTGAAATTGGTCGCCATGGTTGCCCCTCCGCCTTTGGGGTGCCGGCTGGGCTGAGGCCGGGAGGGGTGGGTGCTCAGGTGATAAGCCCAGGTGTCTTGGTCTTCCCTGATCACCTGTTCAAGACACTCCTCACCTCCCCCGCCTCAGCATTGTTCTAGCAGCTGCTTCGCCCAGCTCCTGCTGGAAACCCAAATGACAGGGAGATTAGAGCCAGTGACATCTTTCTCTTCCCCTGGTTGTCTCCTTTTTTTTCCTTCCTCTTCCCACACTCCTCCCTCCCTCTGCCCGCCTGCCCGCCCGCCCTTCCTCCTTCCCTTCCTCCCCACCCCAGGACGGCAGAACCATTCAGGAAAAGCGAGGTGGAGGCAGAGCAGGAAAATGGTCCAGCCCAGTCCCCTCCCTCAAGGCTGGGGCTGGCAGTTAACCCCTTCCTGGGCTGGCTGGCTGGCTCCCGTTCTGCTTGCTGTGGAGGCGAAGGCAAAAGAAGAAGGGAGGTAGCTGACTCTGGAGTAGCCTGGCCCCTCAGCTTGGCAGCATCTGGCCATCCTGATAAAACTTTGGGGCAGACTTAAAGGAACTTGCCAGAGCACCCGTCTCCTGGGTGCTGGAATCCCAGCGGAGAACTTCCAGAAAATGGCCCAGGGTCCTTTATCTACAAAAGCCTGTACTTCCAGGTTAAAGACAGTACACTTTTGGTTTCACAGACCCCAAGCCCTCTGCCCGCCACACTATACCTGGTTCTCCCCAGCCCTGGTGAGAGGCTGGGAGTCACCAGCTCAAGCCATTCAGATCCTGCTCCTGGTCCCTGGACTCTTGGGCAGCTCTGCTGGGTGCTGGCGTTCCCTGGGTAGGAGGGTAGAGTCCAGGGGGTGGGGCCCCGGATAAGTCTGAGGAATGTGTGGGACTGCAGGCTGTGGCCTCTGAGGAAGTAGACACTTACCCTGGCCCTGAGCTAGGAGGAGTAGGCCAGCCTGAGGGTGGGGACATGGCCCCACCAGGCCATTTGGTCTAGCCAAGCCAAGCTGTGTTATGTCCTGAGCATGGTCAGGCATTAATTATAGGAAGGATGACCCAGGGCATGGGCTGTAGCCTACGCAATGCAGGAAAAATGGGAATAGCCGGGGAAGATTTGGGATCAGTTAACACAGACTCAGGCAATCTCAGCAGTGACCCAATCTAACACCTTCATAGTATACACTGGAAAAGAAAGTTGCCCAGAGAGAATTAGCCACCAGCCTAAGGTCACACAGGAAGCCCAGGACACAGCCAGAGAGGAATGAGGACACTCCTGAGTGGAATGTTGTCCTGTAGCCCCCTTTGGCTGCCTGCCACCACATAAGCTTTCTCTGTCATGAAGCCTCAGGAGTCAGGGCTATGCTAGCAACATGGCTCCCCGCATCTCCAGGAATACTGGGTGGCAATGCAGTAGCGTTTCTGGAGTTAGCTGGACATCTGCGTCTCCAGGATGGGGCCCTAGGGCAAGCACGAATCTCAATCCTCCAGCATCTTGGCATTAATTAATCTCTTGGAGGCCTGTCTATTGCATCCCTAACGAGGAGCAGATGGGACACCCCAGTGGGCACATGCAAACAAGAGGTGGGGCAGAGCGATTACTTCTCTCCTGTGCACAGGCCCTTTACATCCTCTCTTCCAGCTCCCATGTCCAGGATGCTCCCACGGCAAGTGCTCTGCCTCTCCCGGGTCTAGTCCTCGCCAGCCCTGTCACACCTGGGCTCTGGTAGAGGGGTTATTTTCCCAGCTCTGTCTCCACCGCCTGCCTCTGGGGTTGTCTTGTCCCAAGAACAAGGACTGGCTCTATGGAGTTCCCTCCAAACTGACTATCAAGCTAAGCTGGCCCCTGGCAGCTAGTCCACAGCACTCAAGGCCAGTTTCCCAAGCAGCCTACAAGAAGCCACAGGCTTAGAGGCTGGAGAGAGATGGCTCAGAGGTTAAGAGCACTGGCTGCTCTTCCAGCGGTCCTGAGTTCAATTCCCAGCAACCACATGGTGGCTCACAACCATCTATGAGATCTGGTGCCCTTTTCTGGTGGGCAGGCATACATGCAGACAGAACATTGTATACATAATAAATTAATTTTTAAAAAAGAAGAAGCCACAGGCTCAGTGGCCCAGACAACCAGGAGTATGACTGCAATTCCTCAGTTTCACATTGGTTGTTTTTGTTTTTGTTTTTTTCTAAAGAACCTAGGCAGGATGTAGCGATGTATGCCTGTAATCCCAAAGCTAGGGAGGCAGAAACAGGAGGAATGCCAAAGGTCCAATCTACTCTGACTGAGGAAGTGAAGCCAGAAGGTACACATGCTCCAGACCCTCCTGCCCAGTCCAGGCCATAACCCCACTACAAACCAACCTCCATATGCCCAGTGCAGACCACTCCCTGTTGGCTCCATCAACCATCTCCCCTATACAATCCATGGCCACCAAGGTCCCAGAGCTTCCTGCTGAGTCTGTCCATAGAACATCCAGCCCCAGAACCACTAAAAATCAACATTATGGGAGAGCCTAAGACCGGCCAGCATGCTCTGGCCTCTGGTCTCATTCAATACTGACCCAGGACCCCAAATGGAGTGAGTGCAAAGAGGATTAGGAAGGTGAGGATGGAGAAGGTAACACCAAGAGAGGGATCCATGCCCACCCCTGTCCCTGCCAAGAGGGAGTATACGGTCTTAAACAGAAAGTCATTACTAACCTGCCCCAGAAGGTCCCTCAAAGGCTAAATAGACAAAAAACTAGGGGCAGTGAGAAAGCCCCCGTCCCTCCATGGCTCCCACCAGCCTCTCCCAGGCCTGCAGAGACAGATACCTCCAACGGTGAGAGGACCTGAGCTATACCACCCTCCGCTTTAGGATGAAGCCCTTGAGACAGTGCACATACCTAGATGGCTAAGCTGGGTTGCCAGTAGCCATTCCCATGATTCTAGGGGCAACCCCCCACCCACCCACACACACCTCCTCTATCCTGGAATCAATGTGGCTGGTTATTCTTGGAAAGACAGTAGCTGCCCTGGGCCAGGCCAACACAAAGAGCCAGACTGGACAACACACTGCTGCCCTCCCCAGGAAGGGCAGCATCCCCTAATGCTCCATGGGCAACACTGAGCGCTCCTCCCAGAATCCCGCCTGGAGGCTTTGGCTCTAGAACAAACACAGAGGTTCCACCGGTGGCAGAGCCCAGTGCTGCCTGCCTGGCCATGCTGCCCCGCCTCTGATAGACCAGATCTTATCGGGGGCTGCGGATCGGCCCTATCTGGACACAATCTCACCTGTCATCAGTCTGTTTCCACTTCGCAGCAGAGACACCTGATTGCAGGTGTCTCCTGCAGGGAGAACTCTCCCCACTACCTACCCCGCTGTCCCATCCATCTGTGATTGCTATCTGGGGCCAGCAGGGTGCGCTCCCGCAGATTCCCATGCCCCAGAAGGTCCTGTCTAGGGAGAGCCACAAAGACAGACCAAACACTAAACTGGGTAGAGGAACAGAAGGGAAGCAGGACATCTGAACACTCATGGCCCCCAGGAACATGGTCCAGTGCCCCACACCAATGCTGTTTCCCCTGGTGCCCTGCCACTTCTCAATATGTAAATACCTTCTCAGGGCAGCTCTCGGTATTTGCCGCTCCCTACCTCTAACACACTTCCCTCCTATGGTCTCAAGTCTACTCCGCTGCCTCATTCAGATCTCGGCTGAAAGTCTGCCTCCTCCTAAAGGCTCTCCTGACACCCTGGCCTTGCTAATTAGCTGTCTCGCAGCACCCAGTGTTACGGTCTATCACGCGTCACTATGAGATTTTCCTGTTCCTTCAATCTGTCACTTGGTCATGTAGAGACACCTACAATGACAGTTCCCCGATGTCCAAGCCTTTTCAGTCTAGCTATAGCTCCATCCCAGTGACCAGGACACTGATAGAGGACAGAGTAGGGAGGGACACTACTTTAAATCTATGATTGTCCCCATCCTTTCCCCCTCACCAACACTATCTAGCACCAGCACTATCTAGCTCTGCTCCGAGAGTGTGCGAGAGGCAGCAGGCTCTCACTTCTCTGCAACTCCGTGCCAACCGGCAGGACCAGCAAAGTCCAAGAGACCAGGGGGACCAGTGGGTTCTATGCCCCACAGTTTGGTTCAAAGCTGCCCCAGGGGACGTGTGCTGCTGCTGACACCATTTCTGAGCTTGGCTAGGGGCCCCACCTTAGCTGGGGTTGTTGGGTGAGGTCACATCCAGCCTGATGCCCTGCCCAGGAATACCCAGCACCCAGGCACACAGAAAAAGCAACTGTGAGAGGAACAAAGCTTCCAGGATCCACCTGGGACGCCACATTTCCCCGAAAAAGGCCAGCAAAGAATGTGGAGAAAGCACAGCCCTGGCGGCTGCTGGAATGTGCTGGAGCTGACACCCGGCCCCTGGCTGCCCTGGCTTATCAAAGCCCTCCATCCCAGCCCTCCACCCAAGTGCTTGGTAACTGTTTTGCTCCCACAGCTCCAGGCAGGCAGGTTGCACAGAGCTCCTGTCTGCCCAAGGCTCTGCTCCTGTCCCTTTTCAGTGACAGAAACCAGTTAGCTGGCCCCAAGGTGGGCAGAATCCCAGAGACAGAGGAGGAAGATTTTAGGGCAAGAGACTGCTGGCCCGGAGGACTGCAATCAATCGGAAAGCCACTTGCAGGTCCGGTAGGCAGTAGGGAGAAGTCTCTTGGAATTTGGGGATCAGGAAGGCGAGGAAGGCTGCTTCCGGAAAGAAGCTAAGGAAGCCAGAGATCAGGGTTTCTCTGTTGGAATACGTGGTAGGGCAGGTGAGGTAAGGTCCAGACCTAGGCTTCCCAGAGATGGGAGCTGGGTGGGGGACGGCTCATGGAGTTTCAGGGTCCCGCTGGATTCGGGGGGCGCGTCTGAGCCCTCCTCCCTTAAATCAAGACACTCCCGTGGCTGGGAGAGTCCGCAGGTTCCTGAGGTGACCGAGGGCGCCCCAGGGTGAGAGTCGCCGGGATCTCTCACAGCTTGGTGTGGCCTAGGGACCCTCTCCCCGCTTCACACTCCCCCATTTACCTGGGCACCGAGGAGCGGGCTGGGGACTCTGGCTCATGCCCGCGTCTAGGCGCAGCCCGGCGGTGGTGGCGGGATGGTGGCTCACGACTCGGGCTGGAGACTGGAGTGAGGCGCAGCCTCCAGATCCGGATCCAGCGGAGGCTCGGCTCGGGAGGTAGCCGGTTCTGCTGATCCCGCGACGCCACGCCCCTTGAGGCCACGCCCCGCGACGCCCTGGCGCCACACCACGCCCCACCGCCACACCCCCGCCCATCACTGGCGTTGTGTCACGCCCCTTCCCGGAGCCACGCCCACCCGAGAGATCCGCCCAGTCCCGGAGCTCCGCCAAAGCCATATTCCTCCGAACTGCAGGACATGTTCCAATCCTCAGCTCACTACTAGTACCAACTCAGTTATACCAACTCTTCTCTGTATTTCAAAGCCCAAACTCACGTTGCCCCGCATCTTCTGGAGGTGAACCCCACATCAATTCCCAGCTTTTGAACCTCACCAACTTGAAGAGTCAATACCCTGCTAATGCCCAGACCTGCCCAGGACTCGCTCGGCTTCACCATCACTAACCTCACACTCAGCTGTACTCACCTGCTCCCTCTGCAAGCCTGGGCAGACTACATTATCATACTTTATTTTTTACTTACTATATTTCTTGAAACTAGGTCATATATGTGTGCGTGCGTGCGTGCGTGCGTGTGTGTGTGTGTGTGTGTGTGTGTGTGTGTGCGTGTATTCATGAGTAGAGGCCAGAGTCTGATACTGGGTGTTTTCCAGATAGCTAGTAAGAGCCCTGCAATTTAGGCGCACTGGTTGTCCATGAGGCCTTGGGATCTATCTCAGCCCCACAGTGCTGGGTTACAAACTTGCTTGGACATGGATGCTGGGGACTCACACTGAGGCATCTCCCCAGTCCAGGGTCTTGCTATGTAGCCTAGGCTGTTATTGATCTTGCTATGTAGCCTAGGCTGTTACTGAACTTATTACAATCTTTCTGCCTCTATTTCTGGATACCGGGCTTACCTCTGCCACCAGGCCAGGCTACATCTACACACTTTGAGATCTGAGGATTTGAAAGCATGCTCTCTCAACCAGAAGTGTGGGTGTTCTCATGAAACAAATTCCATCCCTGACATGTGAAATCAGAATTTGTGGGAGTTGCAGCCAGAAATATGTTAGATCTCTCCAGGTGCTTTTGTCAAATGTTGACACCTGAGGACCCCTACTTTAAGCCATAAGTACAAGGCCAAACAAAAGGCTATACCTAATTGACTGAAACCCTGAGAAATGAAAATGCACAAGTTTGACCTTTGTCTCTGAGGGATTAGCCTAGTGCATGAAGAAACCAGGAACTCAGCACCAATGCATGGAGTCCATCTGCCAGCCTCCAGGATACCAGAGACTTACAGTGAACTTCTAGAATCATTTTCTGTCCCCTGAAAACGTCCCAGGGTTGTCACTGAAATGCACATCACGTGCAAGGGAGGCCATGGGGCTACGGGACAAGGAGGTGGCTTTCTCTTTCCTCACCACTAAGCTGGACCTCCTGACCTTCCCATGACCTCATGACTTCCCGTGCATCTTCCAAACTTGACCCCACCTGCTTTACTGCAAACAGCAGCTCATAAAGTCCTCAGGCCTCGAGTCACACAGTGAACTGCTTTCATCCCCAGACACTTGGAGGAGTTGCCTGGCCACAAAGAAAACATGAGTTTCAGCAATAAAGAGACCTTTCAGCCTGGGCTGGTGGCACATGCCTATAATCGCAGGCTGAGGCAGGAGACTGATGAGTTCAAGGAATGTCTGCAAGTCTGAATGACTTAGTGAGACTCTGCCTCAAAAGTAAAAAAGCCAAGAGAGCTGAGGTAAGGGTATAATATAGCTCAGTGGTGGAGGACTTGCCCTAGGTTCAGTCCCCTGAATTTCAAAAGTAATCATCATCACAATATAATGAAATTTAAGAAGCATCTTCTCTAAGTGGGATTCCTGAACTTCATTCTCTCACTCTCAAAACTTTCACCCAATCTACCCTCTCCACCTACTGTGCTACCTAATCTAATTGCCATTTATTTATTTATTTATTTATTTATTTATTTATTTATTTATTTATTTATTTTGAGGCAGGGTTCCTGGCCATCCTGGAACTCATTCTATAGACCAGGCTGGCCTCAAACTAAGAGATCTGCCTGCCTCTGCCTCTTGGATTAAAGGCAACCACTGTAGAGTTTTCTCTCTCTTTTGAGACAGGGTTTCTCTGTGTAGCCTAGCTATCCTGGAGCTGGCTGTGTAGACCAGGCTGGCCTTGACTTCACAGAGATCTGCTTTCTAACTCTCAAGTGCTATCATACCCAGATTTTTTTAAAAATCAAACTTTTGCATTTACATTTCTTATTTGGCTGTTTGTAAATCCACACTCAGGTAGATGCAGAGGCAATCTGAGTCCCTTGCAAGGCCACAGTACAGGATATTGGCCCTTCGAAATCACCATAGGGAATGTTTCTAACCCTGCAAAGGTGTCCCCTGCCCCCATCCCTTCTTTAACCATACCCAATTCCTTTCTCTCTTCTGTAAGCCCTGGCAGACACCTCCAAGTTCCCCATTTCTACACTTGTTAGAAGGCTTCCCAGCCGGCAATTGTCCACTCGGTGACTTTTTTAAAGGTGGTGCTGGAGACGGAACTAGGACCTCTCTCTGGCAGGCAAGCGTCTTATCACTGAGCTACAACCAGGCTTACTTTTACTTTCTATTTCAAGACAGGCTCTTGAAAGTTATCCAGACAGGCCTGGAACATATGGCGTTTCCAGACCAGCCATAAATTTGTCATCCTGCCTCAGCCTCTGGATTAGCTGGATTTATCAGCTATTCTAAAGAGCCCATCCTTCTTAGTAATGTTTGGCAGTTTATGCAAGTCATAGCAGGAATCAGTAGTTTGGTTTTGTGCTGGTTGTATAGTGTTCCTACATTTTGCTGTATGGGTATACCACCATCTGTTTATTCATGCACAAGTAGTCTGGGGATGATGGCATACCTTTAATCCCAGCACTCTAGAGGGGGAGGCAGGTGGATCTCTGTGAGCATGAGGCCCGCCTGGCCTATACAGTGAGTTCCATGCAAGCTGGGCTACATAGTGAGACCCCTTATAAAACAAAATAAATAAAAAATAGAAATATTAGCATATTTTACATGAGCATGTTAATGTAATCTATATTAATATATTGATATTATTGCATGTTATTATGTATTTGTTAGAATATTAGGTGAAGATGTGTTATATTCATTTATGCTGTAGAACATTTGTTTAATGATGCAAAGATGTGTTACATTCTTTTATGTTGCATTTGTTTAACTCTGTGAAGCTGTGTTACTTTGCCTGTCTAAATCGCCTGATTGTTCTAATAAATAATAATAATAAACAAATAATCACCTGAATGACCAATAGCTTGGCAGGAGCAAGGATAGGTGGGGCTGGCAGGCAGAGAGAATAAATAGAAGGAGAAAAAGAGAAAAGGGACAAGTCAGAAAAGGAGAAGAGGAGGATGCTGAGAGCCAGTCACATGGCCACGCAGCCAGACACAGAGAAATGTAGTGATGAGCAGCGGGCTGTGTTCCTGCCACCCAGCTCCCGGCCACCTGCCTAGCTTATGCCCCGAAATAATAACACACAAATAGTATTCATTTAAACACTGCCTGGCCCATTAGCTCTAGCCTCTTACTGGCTAACTCTTACATCTTGCCTAACCTATTTCTAATAATCTGTGTAGCACCACGAAGTGGTGGCTTACCGGGAAAGATTCAGCATGTCTGACCTGGTAGCTGGCTCCATGGCGTCTGACCCAGAGAGGAGAGGCATGGCGATTGCCTCACTTCCCTCTTCCTCCCAGCATTCTGTTCTGTCTACTCCACCCACCTAAGGGCTGGCCTATCAAATGGCCAAAGCAGTTTCTTTATTAACCAATGATATCAACACAAAACATCATATCCCCTTTTTCTGTTTAAACAAAAAAAGAAGGCTTTAACTTTAACTTAGCAAAATTACTTATAACAAAACAGTTATCAAGTAAGAATTACAGTTACAATATTTATATCTACTTTATCTTTTATCATAACTAAGGAAAACTATATCTATTTATTCTTCAACTCCATCAGAGACTCCAGAAGGACACAATATTACCTAGGTGAACAAGAAGTAAGCAACTTCCAAAATTCTAGAAATGACTGAGACATCTTGCTACCTGGACAGTCACCCAAAGTTCCTCTGTACCGTTGGGGCATCCATCTTCAGCCTACAGGCCCATAGTATCCAGCAGACTTCCATGAAGCAGGAAATTTCAAAGGCAGTTCAGTCACTATCTGCTATGTACCAGGTGGAGCGATAGGTGGGAAGAGGAGCACAACTTCTTCACTTGGCTATGTGGACACTCTGCAGATTCTTTTTTTTTGGGGGGGGGTCGAGACAGGGTTTTCCTGTAGTTTCTAGATCCTGTCCTGGAACTAGCTCTTGTAGACCAGGCTGGTCTCGAACTCAGAGATCCTCCTGCCTCTGCCTCCCGAGTGCTGGGATTAAAGGCGTGCGCCACCACCGCCCGGCTCGCTCTGCAGATTCTTGTCGCTCATCACTGTAGGGCAGGGGTGGCATAGTTCCACTGACAGCACTGTGTGGGATGAATTCTTATCCCTGGGTCACATGAAAGTCTCCACTATTACTATATTTCCTCAATTAACCACTCCAAAAGGGAGGGATTGGGACAGCTCATAACTGCACTGCTGGGCCGGACAGCTCCACATGGACACTTATTTCTGAAGCAGGAAGACCTCGTTATTAGCTGGTAAAAATTTTGGGTGCTTTATGATAGCCTAGCAAGTATGAAAAACTATAGGGTCCCCACTCTAACAAGAGTGGAGAGATTCAGCTACAGATTTTTTTTCCTGTGCTTTTTAACCAGAGTAAGGTGATATTAACGGAAATTTTTTGTCTAGTGAGGATGCCTCTCTCCTGGTACTTAGATTAGAGACAAAGGCTTTCTGTGTCTGCTGTTTGTTACTGCCTTTATCTGGGCTTCCAGCACTGCTGAGCTGTTGCTATCTTCAGCTCCATGTGACGTACAGAGGACAGAATGAAAAGCCAGGGATTCCCGGTTGAGCTGTTTCCTAGGCTGTGAGTCTTCTCTCTGCCTTTCAGCATCTTCCTGGGTCTTGTTCCACCTTCCCAGAAACAGCTGTCTCTCTCTCTCTCTCTCTCTCTCTCTCTCTCTCTCTCTCGCACACACACACACACACACACACACACACACACACACAAATCTAAGTAAACGCCATTCCTGATCTTCCCTTAAACCAGGCAATTGGTGTCTATTAAATCATAGGTCTGATGGTGCTAGACTGAATGTGGATGTATGTGGGTGCATGCATGCACATACACTCACACACATGTGTTGCAGTAGTAGTCATTGATGTATATCTGACATGTAATAAACTTCACATATTTCAACCGTGCTGAATTCTGATAGGGATACACTCATGAAACTATCAACATTCAACACAGTGAACATCTCCCTCCCTCGGAGCCCTCCCCCAGCACTCCCCTTGCCTTGCCAAGCCCCAAGCATCCATATGTGAGTTTGTAATGCTGATGAGCTGGAGGGGTGGTGCATGGTTTTAGTCAGGAGTTAAAGGCCAGCCCCAGCTGTGGAGCCAGGCCAAGGTCGATCTGGGCTCCCTGTGAATTCAACAGCATAGGTAACTATTTCTAGATAATTATGCAGAGTGAACATGAAGAAAGCCATTCCAAAACAAAAGATCAACAGAATAACTTCATATACATGCTCACACAAGGCATACATATACACAAACATATGTGTCACCATATACCTGTATGGTGTATACATGTACAGAGCATATCTCCATATGGAACTGTTTTGTTCCTATCCTATCTAAAATTCAGCATTCATAAACAGCTGTTCTGAGAAATCTTCCCAGAGGGAAATGAGATGGCTTTCCTAAATAAAGGCACTTGTCAAGATTGATAGCCTGAGTTTTCTCCCCGGGACCCACACAGTAGAAGGAGGAAACGACCCTGTAAATTATTCTCCAACCTCTACATATGTGCTGTGGCATATCTCCCCTCCCCCAACGAATAAGTAAATGTTAAAACATTTAAACCTTATCCAGACGTGATAGCGCACACCTTTAATCTTAGCACTAGGGAGGCAGAGGCAGGTTTATCTCTGTGAGTTCCAGGACAGCCAGGGCCACATAGTGAGACCCTGGCTCAAAAGAAAAGAAAATCATCTCCCCAAGGTCCACTCTCAGAATCTGAACTCTGAAGCTGCACACCCTAAACGGTCTTTCAAGTCTAGGGGACAGGAGGGGGTACGATGATGGAGGGTGGTGAGGGTGACTAAGGAAAGACTTCAAAGGAGACTAGAGGGTGTGTCCCAGCCTCAGCCTGATCGTCCTCTGCTTACAAAGCAAGTCTTTTCCCGTCTCAGAACCCCAGGTCCTCTGGTTTGCAATCACAGCTGAGATCAGGACTGGCTCTGAATCCAGGGGATGAGATTGCTAACAGCCCCAGTGCTGAGTAGGGGAGGATGGTGTCTGCTCATAGGACGATGGGCAATGCCCATTGTCTGCTGGGCTGGGGGCTGGGGCAGCTAGCAGTGTGCTGAGCTAATGGACCCGGGTCGTAGGAAGCTCACTGGGGCCACTCAACCCCAAATGCCCCTTATGGAGGTCTACCTGCCCTACCAGACTGATCAACTTTATTGTATAAGACTTTCACTCCCGCCTCATTTCCCTTCAGAGCCTGTAGGACACCTGTCCTCTCTAGCTCCCCTTCAGCTTAAAGAGGCCCTAGAGCCTACAGTTAGAAAGCAGTGCCTGGGGGGCTGAGAGAGTGGAAACGATACACTCAACTTTGTGCCTGTATTCCCCCTCTGAGTTCATGGAGAAAGAGCTCTTATGGTGGGATGAGAAACTGTGCTTGGGAATCCAGAAGAACCTAGAAGACAAGAGCTGTGCTCAAGCACACGAGGCCGGGAAGTCAGGCTGTGGTTCCACCGTTGGGAGACTTCTCTTTCCCCTCTGCACCTCTGTTTGTCATCTGTGAGGCAGAGGATGACGACAACAGAGTATTTTCCCCTTAGAATGCAGAGAAAATATATACCAAGGCCTTGGGATGGGGGACTCCCCCCCAAATACTTATTTTATTTATGTGTGAGTGAATGGCGTGTGTTCACAGGGGCCCACAGAAGATGGTATCAGATCTTTTGGTGACAGAGTCACGGGTGCTGTGTACTGTCTGGCATGGGTGCTGGGAACTGACCTGTGTCCTCTGCAGGAGCAGCAAGGCTCTTAACCTGAGCCAACCCTCCAGCCTCTGTTACTTTTTTTTCTTTTTTAAGATTTATTTTGCTTTTTTTTTTTTTGCTATCTTTTACACAGGGTTTTCTTTTTCTTTCTTTTTTTTAAAAAATTTTATTTTATTTTTACTTTTTTTCGAGACAGGGTTTTCTCTGTAGCTTTGGAGCCTGTCCTGGAACTAGCTCTTGTAGACCAGGCTGGTCTCGAACTCACAGAGATCCGCCTGCTTTTTGCCTCCCGAGTGCTGGGATTAAAGGCAGGTGTCAGAACCCTTGGAACTAGAGTTACAGACAGTTGAGAGCTGCCATGTGGGTGCTAGAAACTGAACCTGGGGCCTCTGGAAGAGAAGCCAGTGCTCTTAACTACTGGGCCACCTCACCAGCCCCGATTTATTTTACTTTTTCATCTTGTACCTGGATGTGTCTGTGTCAGTGTAGGTGTTGGGTCCCCTGAAGCTGGAGTAACAGGTGTTCCGAACATGGGTCAGTTACTTGCCTTGCTGAGTGCTGGGATTACAGGTATGTACCATGATGTCCAGCTGAAAAGGATTATTTTCGCTGAACAAATGCAATTATTCCTCCTGCTTCCTGTCATGGGTTATTTGGGGGTGGGGTGGGGATAGTGCCCAGTGAGGGATTCCATACCAGATTCTGATCAGCCTTGTGTGCAGTAGGCAAAGGCCTCAGCCGGGCATTGTGTGGAGAGAGTGTGGGGAGGGTGTGTATGTGATGGCGGGGGCATCGGCCCTGGGCTCTTGCAAGTGTCTCTGAGAAGGAGATGTTCAGACCCAACCCAGCTATGTCTTATAATGAACACCATCTGAGCTCAGAGGGGGTTCTTGCCCTGCTGTGGCAGCACTAATGTCAACAAACAGCAATTACAGGAGCGTGAAGTGCCCCGGGTGTGCAGAGGGCGGCTGATACAGGAGCGTGCGGTGCCCAGGTGTGCGGAGGGCGGCTGATACAGGAGCGTGCGGTGCCCAGGTGTGCGGAGGGCGGCTGATACAGGAGCGTGCGGTGCCCAGGTGTGCGGAGGGCGGCTGATACAGGAGCGTGCGGTGCCCAGGTGTGCGGAGGGCGGCTGATACAGGAGCGTGCGGTGCCCAGGTGTGCGGAGGGTGGCTGATACAGGAGCGTGCGGTGCCCAGGTGTGCGGAGGGCGGCTGATACAGGAGCGTGCGGTGCCCAGGTGTGCGGAGGGCGGCTGATACAGGAGCGTGCGGTGCCCAGGTGTGCGGAGGGCGGCTGATACAGGAGCGTGCGGTGTCCAGGTGTGCGGAGGGCGGCTGATACAGGAGCGTGCGGTGCCCAGGTGTGTGGAGGGCAGCTTCATTTTTATCATTTCAATTCTCTCTGGGCTTTCCTGAGATTTTTCCTCCTCAGGAAGGCGTAGCCTTTCTCCGAAGCTGACCCTTCAGGTCCCTGACTTCACTCCACATTTTTATCCTTTTAGCAGCTTGGAATCTTTGCCCACCTCACAGCAGTAAATAACCCCAAGTTCCGGACACTTGGCCATGTAGAGTTTTGCCAGATTCAAGCAGCTCCCGTTATTTACTCAGGGTTTTCCTTATGTCTACTGCTTCCTCCTCCCTCCTCCCGCTGCTTCTTTTTGAGTGCTTAGGCAAGCTTCTACCTTTGAGCCATGTCCTCAGCCTCTTTTGCTGCCTAAAACCAATGTGTCTCTCCCTGTTCTTTCCCCCTCCTCTCCTCTCTCTTCCTTCTTCTCTTCCTCCTCTTCCACTTCAAAACTATTTATCTTTGTTGTTTGTTTTTGGGACAGGGTCTCTCTGTGTGGCCTTGGCTGGTCTGGAACTCACAGTGTAGCCTAAGCAGTTTTAAACTCAGAATAATCTCCCACTACTGGGATGATAGACACGAGCCACCACACTGGGTTATTATTTCTTCTTCTTCATTTCTTATTTTATTTTAGTGTGTGTGTGCCTATATATCACAGCATGTATGTGGACGTAAAAAGACAACTTGTAGGGGTCAGTTCTCTTTTTTGTCCTTGTAGGTTCCGGGATCTTCAGGTTTGGTGACAAGCCCCTTTAGCCACTGAGCCAGCCCCACCCCCAGTTCATTCTACTTGGGTTTTTTTGGTTTTGTTTTGCTTTTTTTGTTTTGTTAAAGGATTTTGTATATTTTAATTTTATGTGGCTGGGTGTTTTGCCTGCATGTATGTTAGTGCATCATGTGTGTGCTGTGCCTGAGAAGGCTGGAAGAGAGCACTGGACCCGTGGGAACTGGAGTTCCAGAGCATCCAAATGGTGCTCACAACCAGCTGCAACCCCGATTTCAGAGGATTTGACCCCTTGTCTTCCTCTGTCATGTCTGTGATGCATATGCATACATACCTACCGGCAAAACATTCATCTGCATAAAATAAAACTAAAAGTAAAAAGCCCGCAGCAAGAGCTAGGGAAGGGTGAACTTTAGGCCCCACCTGCCCAAGACTTTCTCCTTGAACACAGTCAGGAGATGGGGAGAAAAGGAAGAGAGAAAACCAGGTGTGGTGGTACGGCCTTTAGTCTCTGTTAACAGGAAGGCTGAGGCAGGAGGATTATGAACTTGAGTCAGGCTCCAAAGCTACAGAGAAACCCTGTCTCGAAAAAAAAAAAAAAAAAAAAAAAAAAAAACAAAAACCTCACTATATAGACCAGAATGGCTTTCAAATCACAGAGATCTGCTGCCTCTGTCTCCTGAAGGCTGGGATTCAAGGTGTGTACCACCATGCCTGGCCAGACCATATCCCCCCTCTTTTTTTTTTTTTTTTAAGAACTGGGACTATAGCACAGTAAAGACTTGCCAAACACAAGGTCCTGGATTCAAACCCCAGTACTGCAAAGGACAAAGCAAGAGATCAGTAAACATCTTCTCCGTGCTCTGACCTGGTGCTCCACAGAAACATGGACCTAGCTTCCTGGGAACACCAGCTCTAACCAGAATAGGCAGCACCGGTCCCATTTCACACAGAAAAACTGAGGCCCAAGAGTAGAAGAATCTGTCCTACGGGAGATGGCTCAGTCAGTAAAGTACTAGGACCTGCGTGGTATCCCTGGGACCCATGTAAAAAAGGCCAAGCTGTGTGGTGTCACACGCTTGTAATCCTGGTGCTGGGGGAGGGGGGGTGCAAAGACACGCAGCTCCCTGGGGCTTGCTGGCCAGCCTAGACTGCTTACCGAGCTCTAGGCAAATGAGGCATCCTGTCTCAACAAACAAGATGGATAGTGTTCTTGTGGAAAGGTACCTGAGTTTGACCTCAGGCCTACACATGTGCTCAGGCACATTTACACCTCCACACATGAAAAACACACACCCCCACATCACATACACACATCACACACACACACACTCACACATCACATCACACATTATACACACATACCACACACACCACACACTCACATAAAAATATGTCTAAGACAATATAGTTGCTCAGAACGTGAACTGATGACCATGGAGATTGTTTCTTGGGGTCTTAACGTAACCTATTGGGGTCCTTGCCCGTGTCACTCCCACACATGGGGTTACACCTACAAGGTTTTTTATGCCCTCCCAACAGCCCAGCTCTACTCTCAGGCAAAGAGCAGGCTTGGCCACACCCAAGAGATGAAACCAGGTGGGTGCCTCAGGAATCTCCAGCTCCCAGCTGCCCAGCACAGCCATTGGGCCTGGTGAATTCTTTTAAGCAAAGCTGGTGAGTGTGGTGAATGGCCAGTATCTCTGAGATCCCAGGTTCCTCTGCACAGGCACACTGACGTTCCCGTCCCTTGGCCAGTTAAGACGAAGCCCCTTGTGTTTCCCAACCCCAGCTGACAGTGATAGAAGCCAGCCTCCCCAGGAAACTTTACATCAAAGGAGATGGACCAGGAGGGGTGGAGAGGAAAGAGGAGGGCCCCTAGCTGCTTCTGTTTCCTTCCTCTAGACATGCTGGTGAGGGGCCACTTCCTATTCCTGATGGGCCAGGAGAGCGGACCTCAGGAAGGAGGCTCAAGACAACAGCCCATCCCCCCTCTAGCCACATTCCTCACAGCTAGTATCCAAGGTCCCTGTCTCAAGCACGCGCGTGTGAGCAGAATGGCAGGTAAGACAAGCTGTTTCGGGGTGAGCACGCCCATCAGAGTAAAGAGAGACTCCTCGTCCTCCTGGACTCACCGATTCAATGAACACCTGTGCACCTGTTGTAGGGCAGGCGTTGTGCCGGGCACTAGTGGTCCACCAGCACAACGCATGTTCTTTCACAGTCCAGGGCCAGAGACAAGCCTTGATCCAAGCACCCACTAGTTACAGGTAGGACTCTAAGAAGGGCGGAGAGAACAATGAACTGCAGTGCTGACCAGGATCGAGGGAGGCCAGACTTGCGGTCAGTGAGCCAGGTGAAAAGGAGATGGCTCTGGCATGAAGGAGCAGCACATGCAAGACCCTGGGTCACAGGCAAGCACGGCCTGCCTCATAACATGGGAGGAAGCCAGAGGGAAGCATGAAGTTTGGCGGGCCTGGCCACACAGGATCTCAAAGGACAGCCTACGGATCGGTCTCCATCGGAAGAGTGATAGATGGCTAAACAAGGTGGGAAGAGGAAAGGACTCCAGTGGCATCTTGAAAAACATCCCTGGGGCTGCTTATAGAGAATACACAGAGGGGCCTGCATGTAACGGAGAGGAGGTCAGGAAGTGAAGGCTGGCCTTTGGAAAAGAGATATCGGGCCAACACAGCAGGAAGACCCGAGACTCTTCGCAAGACCAGCATCCCTGACCACAGACGTTGGCTCCAGGAAGCCAGAGATTTAAAAAGAGGTCAGGAAAGCAATGACCTCAAGACCCCACTGCAGTGCCGGCCTCCCACCCCTACCCCAGAGATCCTCCCTGTAATGTAAGCCTTTGCGAATATGGCTGGCCTTCCTCCTCCTCCTCCTCTTTTAAAAAGGCAGCTTTGTGAGTGTCCAAGTGCCCCGGAGGACACTGACACCCACTCCTCCACCCCCCCCCCCAGATCTTTATACAACAACACTACAGTGAGTACTTGTGCGGCTGAATATTTGCACCCACGCCTATAGATTGCATGTGCTCACACATGTCCCTGGGGGATATGCCCAAAAGCGAAAGGTCTTTGTTCTTGATGCATTTTGCCAGACTGCCTGTTGCCATCTAAGGATAGGCATCATGGGTGTAGGAAAGCTTCCCAAGGCCTAAGGTCAAAGCCCTTGTACCTTTAATATACATTCCTGAATTATAAAAAAAAAAAACCAAACAAACAAACACAAGTTGCCCAAACGTCACTGTGATGTCTCTAGGTCACTTAAATTTATTTGTACTCCCACTGGTGTGCCATTTCACACGTCCCTTGGATGATGGTTGGGTGGATGAAGGGAAAAGGATGTGTATTCAGTTCACAAGTGAGTCTTACGAACACAGGGATTCAGGAGAACCCACCAGTGCCTGCAAAGGTCTGTCCCCACTAGTTAGCTATTAGATGGGAACCTAAAGGGCTGTAGTACAGTGTGTGTGAGAGATTTTGATGGCATCTGGCAGGACATGGTGGGACCTGGAGACAAATGAGGTGAAGGGAAGGCATATACCAGCCTTCCATAGGAATAGCCTATCCCCAAGAAGCAGAGAACTATCTTTGGGACCCAACCTGTGGCCATTTTTGGAAACAGCACTGTCCCTTGACAATAAATCCAGCTATGTAATTTGTGTGGCCCTGTGCAAAACCACCCCATCACAAATCATCAATAATTCTAGGGAGGCAGAGACAGAGCATTAAGCCACATAAGGGGGGGGGCCTCCAGAAGTGCAAGATAGCACCAGCACAGGTTGTCTGCATGCCCACCTTGCCTGGTACGTGCCTTCTCTCCCAGTGGCCATTGGTCATGGGTTATTCCAGCCTGACCCAGTCCAGTCCCGACCCACTGCTGCCCAGCTGCGGGTAAGGATGATGGGCTGAATACATGGTGGTGGTTGGAGCAGTAGATGGAGCCCAAGTGGGGCTAGAGTGTGGGGGCCCCACACACCACACACTAGAGACCTGGAGGACAAATGTGTACAGAATAAGGCTGGGAAGTACAGTGTGAGAGAGAGAGAGAGAGAGAGAGAGAGAGAGAGAGAGAGAGAGAGAGAGAGAGAGAGAGATATTCAAGGCTGCAGAGCCAGCAGAAGAATGCTGGGACCAACCCAAAGCTGCCGTGCACATCTGTTGTTTAGCAGGCTCTTGGCTCAGTCCTCAGAGCCAACCCACCCTTGGACCTATGAGAAACAGAGGTTCAGAGAAGGGAAAGGGGCAGAATGGATGCTCCGCCTCCCACTCGCTCTCCTCTTTCACCTCTTAGCCCACCAGCCAGGGATGGCAGGGAGCAAGTACCTGGAGTGGGTGTGGCCTGGCCATCAGTGTGGCTGGGGAGGACCCAGGGTCCTTAGTCAACTCATTCCACGGGGCCCTCTGCTTCTCCTGCCTTCATGAGACTTCACTAGGTCTGGGAGAGTGCGGGGGGCGGGCAGTGTCCTGGCCTCCCAGGGATGTCCCACCTTCTTTGATGGAGTCAGCCCCAGCCAGCTAACATCCAGAGCCAAAGCTAGCACCATGGCCATGGCCCCCATGTGCATCCTTGGCGCCTTGGCTGCCGTTCTGAAGCACTGTGTGGCAGACTTTCCACTCTACCAGGGTGTACTCATCCATAAAAAAATTAATGGTCCCTGCGAATAAAGAGGCACAACAGCAGAGGAAGGCTTTTTAGACAATCAATTAAAAGCCTAGAAGAGAGATTATCTCATTGAAATATCAATTTTTAATAGCCTTGCATCTTTGAGTTTCCTCTAAAAAAAAAAACTTTGCCCAGGCCCATTAGCTTGCTTGCTTCTGACTTTGACTCCTGCTGCCTTGACAGAGTGGGCACTCCCTGTAGCTGGGCCCAAGCAGAACAGAAGTGCTGGCTCACTTGTTCAGTGCTCTCAGGCTCGCTCGCTCGCTCACTCACTCACCCACCCATCCTGTACAGTGAGTTCAGCTGTGCTGGGTAACCTAGTGAAGCCAAGAGGAGGAACCACAAGTGAGTGAGGGACCTGGAGGGCAGCACCAGCCAGGTGACCATGTCAGCAGTCACAGAAGGTGGACCCATTTGGAAAAATGACTATCAAGGAACAGAAGGGAGGAGCCTTGGAAGACAGGAGAGGGAATCTCTGGGTGGCTGGAGGAGCCAGGGAAACACCTGTCACTCCCTTGTCCTTGGGCAGTGGCATTTGAAATGAGACTAGAAGCGTGTAAGGATGGAAAGAAGGCCCCAGGCAGAAAGAATAACGTGTCTGGTGGCCCCAAGGCAGGAAGGGGTTTGGGGTCCTACAGGAATGGAAAGGAGGCTGTAGGTGGGAACAACGAACGAACGAGAGGTTGTGGGGGGAGCAGGGAACCTGGAAAAGAACACCATGAGCATCACGGTCCTGCAGTCGAGAAGGGGTGTGTGGAACGTTCAGCTGCCCCACGAACCTCTGGGACAGCAGCGTGCGCACATCTGCTCTGGAGAGTAGCCCCAGTTCAGGCTGTGCTTCCGAGCTGCTACAACATTTGGGAGGCTGCAAAAGGCCTTGGTCTAAGTTCCTCACCTGCAAGGTGGGAGAACAACTTTGATTGTCCCCCTGGGCTGTCAGGGGTGTGGTAGCTGACCCAGGCAAACTGCTCCACCCAGCGCCTCCTCTTCTGCCCATCTTCTCTTGGCAGCCTCTTCAGTTTACCCCCCAGGGACTCTGGGATCAGATAAGCTCTGTCTGATGAAGGGTTCCCACCAGCCAAGTTCCCAAGCAGATAGCTACACCCCTAAGTTTCAGTGCCCCAGCCAGCAAAGGGGACCAGGAACAGTCAAGGCTGCTCACTGCGGTTGCTCCAATCCATCCCCTCATGGAACTAACCACCAGACACCCGAGTGACCATCAGGTTGGGAGTCTGAGATGGCGCTGAGTGGGAGAGAGTGGGAGGAACTTGGTGGGGTGGTCCTTGCCCCTGGACAAGACTCCAACCCCAATATGGACACATACATGTTCCCTTTCTGGACAACTGGCTTCCCACCCAAACAGGACAAAGGTGGAGGACTGACCCGTGTCTCTTCTTATTTCCCATAGGCGTACGTGGAAACCGAGGCTCAGAGAGGTGGTGTTTCTTGCTTAGTTAGCAGTTAGCCAATCCTCATTTACTTGGTTGCTCCTTTCCCAGTTAATAACTTTATCCGCCCCATCTGTGTGTGCGCATGCAAATGTGCATGTGTATTTGTGTGTGTGTGTGTGTGCATTCCCGTGTGTATACATGGAGACCGAAGGTCAACAACATCAGGCATCATCCAATCATTCTCCATCTTATTTTTTCAGCATCTCTCGCTGAACTAAGAGCTCACTGTGAGCAAGCTATGAGGAGTAAGGCAGGAAGCAGCCCCCTCTTGGGCTCTGCATCAGCTCCTGCCTCCGGGTTCCTGCCCTGTTTGGGTTCCTGTCCTGACTTCCTCTGGGGAGGAACAACATGGAAGTGTAAGCCCAACAAGCCCGTCCCTCCCCAGTTGCTTTGGTCCTACTGTTCCATCACAGCAACAGTCACCCTAAGACGGTCCCTTCCTTCTTTGCGGTGCTGAAGATGGGACTCAAGGTCTTGCACAAGCTGAGCAAAATTTCTACCATTGAACTCCATCTTCTTGAGATACCTGAATATAGGATCAGGGACTGTTGGAAGGAGCTATGATTCCCAGGATGGACCTGCAGGGTCAGGGATAACCTCACTGGATCTCAGCTTCTAGGTAATGAAGATCCTAGCTTGAAATTCCTAAATAAAGATGGAATGAAGCTTCGGATGAAAAAGGGCTCTGCAGAGGACCCAAATTCTGGTTGTGGCTGTGGTGGCATCCTTAGCTCGGGCCTCCCCTCCCCCATCCTTCCCTCTCTTCCCCAACAAGTTAACCAGCAACTACTCAGAATCAGGCTTCAGAATCAGTGGCTGGCCCCTCCCCTCTGTGGTCTCATTTTTTCCTCCACTTCCCAGGTAGCTAAGAAGATTAACATTCAACAGCACAGGTGGAAAGGAGGAGCATGATTCTAAAACCTCGGGCTCCTCTGCTGGGAAGACCAGGAGTCCTGCAGGCAGGACTCCTTCTTCCTTAGAGGTTGAAATCCAATCCAAGCCCTGTGGAGTAGTCTGGCATCCAGTATCCAGACTGACCTGGTCAGGGATGCTCTGGCCCACAAGGCAAGCTCAGAGACGGGCAAAGAGGGTCCCCCCCCCCCAGAAGGAGGCTTGTCTTGACTGTGGGTGAGTGCCAGGGTATGTGCTCAGGGCAAGAGTGGGTCCCCGGGTTTGTGGGTGGAAACTTGTATAGCAGAGGACAGCCGTGGCTAGTTCTTGGGTGGAGAGGGAAACCTGTATGTGGGAGCCAGAGGCTTCTGTTTAGAGCCCACCAGGCCCCTCCTTTGGGAGGATAAGGCACCACAGAGATTACCCAGTACAGCAGGGGGGGGGAGGCATGGACTGGAGGAGGGCTGGAAGGCCTTTCCAGGGAGCCCCTACTCCCCTGAGAGGCACCTGCCTGGGGCCAGGGAGGCAGCTGGCATCTCAAAACCCTGCAATTAGTAGATGAAGTCAGCAGTCTTCTGCTGATGGTGGCAGTGGGGGCCGCAGGCTGAGCTGCAGCTGGCTCCTGAGGGCTACCTCTGCCTCTAGTCCCCACCGGATGCCTTGGACAGGTTGGCTGGCGGGAATGGCTGTCAACCTCCTAAGTGGGCAAGGCACTAGGATCTTGGGTGGCTCGGCAGAGCAGTGGAGGAAGGAAGAAAGAACATGGTCTTACAGGAGGTGGGCTTGGCCAGCCCATGGTTGAGCTTCCCTTTGTACAGAGAAACTAAAGCTTATCACGGGCCGTGTCATGTAAACCTGGAGGGCTCCAGTGAGACCGGCTTTCCTGGAGAGACAAGACCCGATAAAGGCTCCTAGGGTTAATGATATTGGCTAAACAGCAAGGACAGACTCTACGGTCCCCAACCTTCAGTCCCAATGCAGAGTGAGGCGTTACACTTGGTTCCAGCCTATTGGGAACTCCAAGGCCTGGGATGAGAGGCGCTGAGTCCCTGGGCTGCCCGCTCTCTCCAAAAGTCTTGGATGCCCCCTCCCCAGACAAGTAGCTGGGGTGGGCCGGGATCTGGCTTCAGCCTTCTATTACCTGACCCTCCATTTTCCTCCACTCTTTTTATAATACCCCTCCGCCATTCAAGATAGGGTCTCACTACGTAGCTGTGGCTATCCTGGAACTCACTATGTAGACCAGGCTTGCCTTGAACTCAGAGGTCTGCCTGCCTCTACTTCTGAGTGCTGGGATTAAAGGTGAGCATCACTATACCCGTTTTACTCTAACTTTCTCTATCCCTCATTCATTCCTCCTTCCTACTATCCCAGGACACTGTGCTGCAGGCTGGTGGGGCAGGGGTAGCAGACAAACCACCATTCACACTAAGAGAGAAATGGGTAGGCTGAGGCTGAGAAGGGCTGTTGAGGGAGGGTAATCCTGGGTGGGGCCGGGGCGAGGGGAGGTGAGTGCTTCAGGAAGGCTTGGAAAGGCCAGATATGCAGAGAAGTGGGTGAAACCACAGGCTCCATGTCATGGATGGGGAGCATGGGCAGGCTCAGCATTCAGGCTGCCGGGGTCGGGATGGGGCCATGGCGACAAGGCTGTGTGGTTGTGGGATAAGTACTTGTTCCCTCCGAGAGTCTGGATCTCGGCATAAATGGGACAGCGACAGTGGTACCTGTCTCACCGGCTGGTGGGGGAACTGCTGTGAAACTTGGCCATCACCCTTCCAGTGACCCAAGCCTGTAAGTGACGCGTGTGTACTTGAAATGGCTGTACCTCACACTGACTGCCTTCCGTCTCTCCCCTGCATTTGTTCAAAAGGGATCCTGCCCCAAATGCCTCCCAAAGTAGGTAAGAGATAAGGCTGCAGGGGCTGGTGGGAACTGGGGTGCCAAATGCCTCTCATCTCCTGAGAGCAGCCTCGGCCACGTGGGAGCTGTGGCCACGTGGGAGCAGGGGCTGTGCGGTCAGAGGTGCTGGCGGCTCAGGAGAGGGAAACCCACATTTGGACGGGCAAACTTCCCAGGACTAATATTAGCAGAGCATTAAAGATTTTCCTTAAGGCACCATGTGAGCCGAAGCTAATGCTTCTGTGGGCCATGACCCCTAGGTGACTTTGACTGAAAGTAGCTGTGACCCATGGAAGCACTGTGAGAAGAGCCCAGCCCCCATCCTCCACATCCCCCAGAAGCTCGGAGGCTTCCCTTTCCCAGGCCTGATCCTCTGTCCACTGCCACTCTCCAAGCAGTCTGGTGGGAAGATAGGCACTGCGAGGAGGCCCCCGCGCCACACTATCTCTCTGGAGGTGCCAGGGAGTCTGGGGGAGCCAGGGCTCTGCTCTGTGTCTGGAAATAGCAGCTGCCAGTGGGGGCCTGGCTTCTAGCTCCTAGAGGTCAAAGGGCAGCTGTCCCAGTCTTTCCTTGGGCCCATTTCCTGTTTGAGAGAGGAAGAAGACAGATCCCTGGCAGGAGAGGGTCTTTTCCTGCTGGGCTGGATCCTGGGGACAGCTTTCCGGGGGGAGGTGGGGTGAGGTAGGGTGGGGATGGGGGTGCAGCTGCCTTTTTCTCCCTTCTTCCTTCACCTGAGAGCCCAGGAGGAGACCTGGAACTTCTGACACACCACCAACACCATCAGTTAGGCCTGGTGAGGACAAAGACTCAGGCTCTGCCTCTGACTCCCAGCTGGGGTCCCTTGGCAGCCTTATTCCCTCCTTGGTCCCCAGGCTCACAGCACCTCTGTTTCCCAGCAGTGTGGCCTCCAGGGACCTTCTTGACCAGATCACACAGAGATAAAGTGTTTACTGCAGCTCTCCACTCTGAACGGGGAACCTTTTTATGAGCTCAATTTAACTTCTCTTGGTGCTAGGCTGAGCCCTAGCCCTTTTGCATACCCCTGAGTACAGGAAGCTCACCACCTGCCCATGGGAGCGACCCTGACTTCTGCATAGCCTGCCAGGAAGGCAGGATCCCTGGATTCCCTGACTTCGGAACATTTAAGGGTCTGCGGCTGTGGCTCCAATACTGATTTCCTTCATATTCTATATAAATATTCTAATTAAGTTTGGAAATTAGATGTCAAAAATAAAATTACCGTCTGGGTGTGGTAGTACATGCCTATAACCCTAGTACTCGGAGACTGAGGAAGGGGAGCTGAGTTCAAGGACAGTCTGGGCTGCATAGTTCCTTACTAGCCAGACCCTACCTCAAATAAACAACCAAAATGGGCCTTCCTATTTCCTTTGAGGAAACCTCCCCCAATCAGCTAATCCCACAGCAACCGGCTCTTCACCCTGCTAGCAAATCCTCCTGCCCAAAGTAAACCTCCAAGAATTTTTAAAGTAGCTTTTTAGTTACAAAATTTATTATTATTAGTGTGTGTGCACCTGCAGAGGTCAGAAGACTTTTTTTTTTCTTTTGGTTTTTTGAAACAGTGTTTCTCTTTGTAGCCCCGTCTGTCCTGGAATGAGTTCTGTAGACCAGGCTGGCCTTGAACTCACAGAGCTCCGCCTGCCTCTGCCTCCCAGGTGTTGGGAGGCACCACCATCTGGCTGAGGTCAGAGGACTTTAAAGGGTTCATTCCCTCTTTCCATCTTTATGTGGGTTCTAAGGATGGAGCCCAGGGTCTCAGGCTTGCCAGCAAGTGTTTTCCCAGCGACCCACAGATCACTAAACTACAGCTGGAAACCCCGAGGCTCACAGAGGGTGCGTGATGTCCCCTAGGCTGCAATCAGTAAAGGGAAGAGCAGAGATGGAACCCGCGAGGTCATGGAACTGAGGCCCCTTCCTGTGCACATCAGACAGGCACCACACTTCCTTCTTTCCTGACACACTGGACCCCAGATTGGCCAGCCTCTCGGACACTCATTCGTTCATGCAACAATCCTGGACTCCAGTTCAGTGTTAGGGTGCAGGTGATGTGGACCCACCAGGCCTCCTGCAGTTTCAGAACTCCGTCTTGAGAGCGTGAACTCCATTTATTACAAAAGTCTGAGTTCATGGTATCTTATTATGAATAGCCCCTGCAAAGACCACCAAGCCTCCCTCAACATGTTCCATCCCTGCATGGGGTCTGAAGAACTGGGCGCTGGGCTATCCTGTGTTTATAAAATCAAATGGGTCCAAGCAACCCCAGGCACATATACAATATACATATCCAACAGGATCCCCATCAATGGGGTGTGAGTGGGTGAGATTGCAGCCTTCCTGGGAAAGGAGGAAGTGGTCCACAGCAGGGGGATGGGACCCAGGGGAGTGCAGAGAGCTTGGCCAGCTGCAGTTTGGTTTGAGTGGATGCTCAGCTGGGCACCTGTGGCATTGGGCCAGTCCTGTTCTGCCCTGGATGTTCTAGGCCACCTGGATTTGCAGGTCCTCATCCTCGTCGAGGTCACTGGCTCCATCTCCGGCTTCCTCGGTGCCAAATCGGGTACTACGGATCTTCCCAAAAAGGGGGGCATTTTGCTGCTGCCTTCGGAGCCTGAGGGGTGGGGGTGACAGGTCAGAGCAGGACTCACAGAGCATCTGTGCTGGTAGTGGCTCCACCCTTTCCAGCTACAATGCACTCAGATGGGGGGGCAATGCTATTGCCACCCCAATTTATGCACAAGGACAGAGGCACAAAGAAGTTAAATGACTTGCCTAAAGTCACTCAGACAGGAGATAGTGGGGTTGTCCTCTGAGCTGCAGTGCCAGCTCTCATGTAGACGGCAGACTTAGAGAGGTGACTGGGATAGGGGGTTGGTCCCTCATAGGGATCCAAGACACCAAGGAATAGGGTGTGGAGCGCACTACGCTCCTAGTGTCTGCTCAGCCCTAGTTCCTCACGGTATAATTTCCAAAGGCAAAATGTGCTAGACAAACTTCGTCCATACAATGAGGAGGAGGAGGTGGAGGAAACACACTGCCCCCAACAAGGCAGTTGCTCTGCGCATCTTACTGGAAGGCATGAATTATTAACGAGGCAGGGAGGGGAGAGAGTGCGGGGCCCCATTACTGCTCAGTGATTTAGTGCGCTGTCCCGGAACATTAAAGCAAGAAAAGTTACAAACTAAAATGAGGCAGCAGTCCTGGGTGGCCCTGCCCACCCCGGCAGAGGTGCTGGGGAGGCTGAGCAGAGCCAGGCTGCCCATTTTTGGGAGTTTATGGCTCCCCAGGAATGTGGCTGAGACTTCTGGAAAGGCTGTGAGTTGACCTGTTGGGGTGTGTAATGTACAGGGCTGGACCGTGTGGAGCTGGGCATACAACAAGCCCGACTCGGATCAGTGCCTGGGCCCTATATAAATTTCAGGTGTCACTCCAGGCTATGGGGAAACCGAGACTCCAGTTACGCCACATAAACGTGAGGCCTGGCTCCAAAACTTCTCCCAACCACAAGCTCTCAGCACACAGTAGCACTAGGTAGATGCTCAATAAACCCATTGCTGACCATCAGGAGATTCCACTAGGCCACCCACTATTGGGCAGTCATAGAAGGGCTTTCCTTTGTCTTCTAGTACTGAGGGGGAAGGATCGGGTCCCTTCTTTGCCTCACAGTAGGTTCTTGACACAATATCTATCTAGCCCACACATAAGTCCCCTTCCAGGAGAGGCAATGAGAGTGGCCAATCAGTGCAAAGAGCAACTCAGTATTTGTTGGTCCAGATGCTTCCCCCCAATCTTCATGCAGCCCAGGCTAACCTCCAATGCCCTATATAGCTGAGGATGACCGCCAGTGTCTCTACCTCTTGAGTACTGGCATCATACCCATGGAACCCCAGGTTAAGTTTATGTGGCGCTGGGAATCAAACCCAAGTGTAGAATATTTGCAGCAAGCTGCCGAGCTACACCGCCGCCCCGTCAGGTGCAAATGACATCACAGCCTCTGTTGGCTCAGGTGCTTTTTAAAAGAGTCAATTTTTAAAGAGTCAATAAGCCCTCTTCACTTCCACAGTGACTTGTCTCCATTTTACAGTGGGGAGAGCTGACCCACAAGGGTTCAGGGTCCTAAGATCACCCAGTGTTTCCCCTACCCAAGAATTCTGGTTGCAGGACCACAGGTAAGAAGGCAGGTATGGGTGTGGTCACACTGGCCACATGCTTTGGGGCTTCTTAGCTCTGATTCTGGAGGGCTCTGCCTGAAGTGCTTTGACACGTCCAGGTGGTCCTGGAAGTGAAGGATACGAAGGAGGCAGGATTTCGAGTGTCGGGACAGGGCATGGGGACAGGAAAGGAGACGGTGTGCCAGGTGGGTGGATCTAAGCACCTCTCCACTTCCTTCAGGGGTCGACAGTTCCTGCTATAGCTGAGGGACTTGGCCTGTCACTCTCTGCCATTCCCTGCCCTTCAACCTTTCATATTCCTGCTGACCCTGGGGTCACCCGTCCCTAAGACCCTGGCGCATGCTGCTTCCTGCCAAGGACTCCCAGCATCCCTGGCCCTGCCCAGAGCCCGGCCTCCCTCCTTGGCAGCCCTCCATGTACTCACACCACCGGCTGGCCCACCCCAAGGAGACAATTCCAGAGCCTACAGATGGGCTGTCTTCCTGCAGCCACTCCCCACTGGCTTCCTGGCCCTGGCCCTTCCTGTTCAGAGGGGACAGGATTCAGGCCCCAGGAGCTCTTCCTTCTTGGTCTTCCCCTCTGGCTCTCTTGAGAGTTCTGGCCCTCACCCCGTGCATTTAGGGTCTTCCCCGCCCCCCTCCCCCCCGCAGAGCACCCCTGCCCACCTGGACTGCAGGTGTTCCAGCTGCACCTGCAGGTTCTCGCTCTGCTCTGTCTGCTCGTCCAGGGACCGCTGCAGCTTCCGTGCCTGGTTGTGGGCCTCATCCAGCTGGGTCGAGCAGGACAGAGAACAGGAGGATCAGCTTGAACAGAGGCCGCCTGGCTGCTCCTGGCTGCTCAGTCACGTCCCCTGTTCTCTATGCCCAGTTTCCAGCTCTTGTTCCTGAGGGTCCCTAGGACCACTTCCATTCTGTTCTCCATCGCTGTCAGCCGCCAGCCTCCAAATCTACCTAGCATGCATCAATCTAACCAGCACCTACTCAACTGCCCAGCCACATAGCTGCTCCACCCCCTATTCACCTGCTTCTCATCAAATGCCTTTCATGCCCTGTCCACTCACCCAGCCAGTCATCAATCTGTTTGTATACCCATCACCCAGTAGCCACCTGTTCCTTTAGCTCATCCATCTGTCCGTCTAATCCTCCGTGCACGTGGAATCCTCCTGCCTTCCACCGAACCATCCACACCACCATTCACCTCACCTCACCCACTATCCTTCCCCTCCACCTGCTGTCACCTGCTCCCTGCCTTAGGTGCCAGCCCCTCCGTATACAGCAGCACAGGTGGGCACGTGCCCCAGTCCTCTCAGGGCTGCCGGTACTTGCCTCATCCTCAGCCTGGGCCAGCTCTTTCTTGAGTTCCTCCACCCGCAGCCGCAGCTTCTTTACCTCCGTCTCGTGCTGCTCCACACGCCGGTTGGCATGTGCCAGCTCTGCCACCTTCTCCTGGAACTGCTTTTTGAGCTTGCCATGCATATGCTTCAGGTCTGCCAGCTCCTACAGGGGTGGGAAGGCTCAGGTCACATGCTCACTCGGGGAGTTCCGGGGGTCAGTCAGGTAGTGGGGGGCCTGGCATCTCCTCTACAGGAATGTCATATTTGCTGTTGAAGGTTAAGGCTTAGTGATCAGCTGGGAGCTGGCAGTGCCATCTAGTGAGGTCAGAAGGCTGGCTGGGTGGGTGACTCAGTGGCTCCATTTGGATGTATAACTACAGTGGTGAGCCAGGAAGGTGTCCAGTGGGCTGGGGACCTTCAGGTCAGGGTCTGGGGAAGCAATGAGGTCTACAGTCTTGGTGACAAGCCTATGTTAAACTTCTAAGTCTGGGATGAGCCAGACTGTGGAGTAACTATGTGGCATGGGAAGAGAGCTGAGGTCAGAGTGGGACAGCCAGGAAGAGAGATGGCCACCCCGCTCTGGGGTGTCTCAGTTCCCATCTACAGAAGGAGGGGGTGTTCAGCCCTGTCTTTACTCTCTCCTGCACCAGCTCCAGCAGGGTCTGGTTGTCTGTCACCCCTTGCAGCCTTGGGAACTGCAGTGGCTCCCATCCTCTGTCACCACCTTCCACCTGGCAGTCACCTACCCCACTCCGCTTACTGCTCTCGCAACACAGCCTACAGTTCCTGCTTTCTCTACCTGGGCCCCCTTGTCACACCCGTCCAGTCGGGAGTCCCCATTTCTTTTGTGACTCCCCAGTTCTCGCTCTACCCTCTGGAAAGTCAGTTCACTACCAGTTACCTCCTGGAGGTCTCAGCTCAAGCTCATGGCTCCGCCCCCACCCCCGAAGTCTTTAGGACTAGGTCTAACCACGTGTGATGAGAGCAATATGTCCTTCTAAGCCATCAGATCCATGGGAACAGATAGACACATCTGTCTGTCCATTGCTGTCACTATCACACAGCGGGTGTTCAGTCTATGTAGCCACCATAATTACCAACGGCTTAATCTTATAGTAGTTGTTTAATAAATGTTTTATAGGTTGAGTATCTTTTATCTGAAGTGCCTAGGCTCAAAAATATTTCAGTTTTCATCGAATTTTCTCTGTAGGCAAGGATGACTTTGAACTTCTGATCTTCCCGCCTCTACCTCCTGGGCACTGGGACGACATCCACTACGTTACATGGTGTGATGGGACCCAGGGCTCTGTGCATGCTTGGCAAATACTCTACCAAACTTTATCTTCAACCTAGATTCCAGAATTTTTAGACTTTTGGGGTATTCACATATATATTATGAGATCTCTTGGGGATAGAACCTGGGTCTAAACATAGAATCCATTAGTTTCACGTATGTCATTAGGGCCTGATTGCAATTTTCTTTAGCGTTTTTATTGCCCTCGCATTTTGACTGAGACCTACCACCCCTAAGAGTGAAATTTTCTGCTCTTTTGAGGCATCCTGTTGATGCTCAAAGTTGGGGGTTTGGGAGCCTTTTGGATGTCTGGTTTGGGGATCAAGGAGGCTCAGTCTGTACTGCAGTTATTCGCATGCAAGACATACAGTGAGTGTTGATTAGCTGGATGGGAGCCCTGGACATCACCCCCAGCCCCACCTTGTTCTTCTCGAAGAGAGCGGCTTGGCTGGCTCTCAGGTCACAGTCCAGGGCACTGGCATTCTGCCGCCGTCTGCGGGCCAGGGCCTCCTCCAGGTCTCCGACCTGTGCACGCAGCTTCTTGTTCTCCCTCTCTAGGCCCAGCTTCTCCGTCTCCAGCCTCTCTCTGCGGCCCCACTCGGCTGCATTTTCTGCCTGAAGTCTTTCCATCTGCAACAGCAAGGGATGCAGTGAGACTCCTGGGGCCAGGGGTGGAGAGACAAGCTAGATGTACCCCCCCCCCCCCCCGTCCTGCAGCCAAAAATGGCACCAGGAAGCAGATCCAGCTGCAGCAGCTATAATTATGCCGGGTTTTTTTTTTTTCATAATGTTCAGGATGTGGGGGCGCTTCTGGGTTTTGTTTGGGAAAGGGGGTACCTCCTGCAGGCTAGGCCCCTAGAGTGGGGCTGGCCCCTCACAGCACAGCACAGGTTTCTGTTTTCCACGGATTGCTCAATAGGTCCCCTGAACCCCTGAGCCCCTGGCACTGCCCACTCCCTCCTGCCAGCCACTCACCTCACCCCTCAGCTCAGCCATCTTGCGATCCATGCTAGAGCGCGCGCCCAGCTCATCCTCTAGGTCTTCAGACATGCGGCCCAATTCATCCTGGTGTGTCTCCTTGAGGATGCTGAGCTGCAAAGACATCGCCCAGCCTGCTCATGAGGACCACCAGGATACAGCCCAGAGGCAATGCTGGATGAAGGTAAGTACCAGCCAGGGTAATGGGGTCCCCAAGGGACCTGAGCAGGCTGAATCTGGCCACTTGGTATTTCAGATGTCTGTCCCCTCCTACCTCATCACAGCCTGGCCTTTTGGTACCTGCATGTGACTTGGTCAGCTCACTGTCCATCATGGGGATCAAGAGTGAACTTTAACAAAGTTAATTCAACCCTACACACACACACACCCCAAAGCCCCTCTGAGGTTTTTCTCAGTCCCTTTAGATAGACCACCCAACCCCTGTGTTCTCACAAAGACATACAACATCATGTTCCTGTGTGCTCCTCCCATCCACCTGGCCTTGTCCCACTGCCCACGACTCAAGCCTAGGGAACTTGCTTGCCTTCCCCATGCCTCTCAACACACACTGGTGGCTCTAAACACCAGTGTGCATGTGTAGACATAAGAACCACTGTGGGCACTTCTCCAAGCTCTGCTTCCCACAAGCACACAGTGAGCCTCTAAGACAATGCTGTGGAAGGAAGCCAGGCACAAGAGGATTTCTCTGCTCGACTGTACATTGGTGCTCCATTTGTGTCCTTCTGCAACTATACTTGGTAATCTGAATAGTGTGGGGGCCAGGTTCCTGGACCCCAAAAGAAGAAGAGAGAGTCAAGTAGGCAGGGAGGGGCCTGGGACTCTTTTAGGAGCTTGAAGAGATTCCCAGGGAAGACCAGGTCTGGACAATTTTCCTATGCAAGTCTCTGCTCTTTGACCTCTGTGATCCCAGAGGATCCGGCAAGGCTTTCCCAGGATGGCTGCGCCCCCTGGTGGCCATACCCAATCTGTACAAGGGGCAGAAGTGGCAGCCAGCTTCCCAAACTCAAGAGCCTCACTGCTAAGATAGGAACGTGAGGACACAGCTCCTTTGACCGCAAGGAGCTTCAGTTTCACTTGAAATACATTCATTTGACATACATACATCTGATACCTCCATTCTGGCCACAAACCCTCTGAAATCCGACCTCTGACACAATTCTCCAGCCACATGAGCCTTCTCTGTGTCCAGCAGATACACTGGTGTCTGCCCATTTCAGGACTGCCGCAGTGAGTACCCAGATCCCCTATCTTCTCACAATGACTTTATCAAGCCCCTTTAGGTCTTGGTCTCACTCCAAACAGCATCTTGTAGGGAGTGGAGCAAGGATGTTGAGACAGGGGCTCACTCTGTCTCAAACTGGCCTTGAACTCAAGGCAATCCTCCTGTCTCAGTGTCCCACATGCTAGGATTACAGGTGTGACCTGCCACTCCTGGCTCGGACGTCATCTTATAGAGACCCTCCTCGGCCTATTGACGCCATCTCCTTCATGCTGTTCCCCCCCACACACACACCCAAGACAGGGTTTCTCTGTGTAGCCCTGACTGTCCTGGAACTCAGAGATCCTCCTGCTTCTGCGTTCAAGTGCTGGCATTAAAGGCACACACCACCACTGCCTGGCTCTTCATGCTGTTTTGGTGCCTTCTCAACACACAGACCTTAGCTGCTAGGCTACCAGCATCTCCCTGCCTGCGCTGGTGCTGGTACTCAGAACCATGGACAAGTGAAGGGATTCCACCCTAACCTGTCCCCAAGACTGGAACTCCCCAGCATGCGGATGCCACCACCAGGAGCCCCCCAGCCTTACTTGCTTGAGCATCTCCTGCTTGGTCTTGCTTAGCTCCTCGTATTTGATCTTCCACTGGCTAAGCTCCCCCTCTAGCTTCTCGATGCTCCTGCTCAGGGCCAGTTTGTCCCTGGGGAGGGGAACAGGCAAGCACACGGACTTTATTAGACTCCTTTTGTTTTTACTTCATATTTCAGGGGCTGTATTAGCTTGATTTTGCTGTTGTTATTTAAATGGTAGACTGTATTCTCCCACATTCTGCGGCTAGAAGTCCAAGATGAGGTGGGCACGGGAGGCAGTTGGGAAGACGCCGCCATTTCGTCTTCTCCCCAGCTTCTGCCGGTTACTGGTCCCTTTGGCTTTCCTTAGCCAAAGATGCAATGATACCCACAGAGGCATCATTCTGACTATCATCACAGGGCATGCTTTCTTCCTTCCTCCCCTCCTTCCCCCGACCCATGGAACCCCAGGCTTTATACACGCCTGGTGAGCACTCTACCACTGAGCTGGTCCCCTCTTCCCAAGCCCTTATTTTGATTTTTTCAAAAGTAAAATCATATGTGTGAACCAAGTATATAATCTATACGCTTATTTCCTGGTCACCAGGGCTGCAGAATATTCATGAGCATCAGATCATACCCTCTGGATGCTGTCATCCAAGTTACTGATGAGCTACACATTCTAAATCCACTGGTCAGCTAAGTGCTCAGCCCATCCACCCACTCTCCTACTCCACAGTCTCTCTTCCTTCTCTCTGCAGATGTCTCCCTTTCCTCTCCCCCCACCCCTTCCTCTAGCCGGCCTCGGAACCTGACCGAGCCAGGACTCCATGTCATAACCTACTCCTTGCCCATCTACTTCTGATTCTCAGATTCCTGGCTTTCAAGGTCACTTGTTCATTGAGGACCCCTGCCTTCCAGACCCATCCACCCACTCACAAATTGCTACCTTCCTGTGCCAAACACAACTCCTCTAAAACCAGACTTTCCAACTTCCTTTCCCATTCCCGCTTTCCTTGAGCCTGCTACCCTCTGTCACCAGAAGTTTGGGGTCACCAGAGACTGCACAGCAAGCTCAAGGTCATCTGGGGTTCATGTACTGAGGCTCTACTTTATAAAAAAAGGATAAGGGATGGAGAGATGGCTTAGAGGTAAAAGTACTTGCTCTTATGGAGGACCCAGGTTTGGTTCCCAGCATCCAAAATGGTAGTTTACAACCATGTATAATTCCAGTTCCAGGGGGATCCAATACCCTGTTCTGGTACCCATGGGCACCAGACAGTCACATGGTACACATATATACAAATCACTCACACACATAATTTGTTTTTTGAGATAGGATTTCTCTGTGTAACTGCCCTGGCTATCCTAGAACTCACTCTGTAGACAACTCACTCTGGTCGCCAACTCACAGAGAACTCCCTGCCTCTGTCTCTCTGGTGTTGGTATTAAAGGTGTGTGCCGCCACCACCATCCAGCAAAGAAGGCACACATGAAATAAATTTTTTAAAAATCTTGATTAAAAAAATGAAAAAGACACAGTAGTAGTGGATTCACTCACTACTCTAAAATCTTAGATTGTGGGGCTGGAGATTTAGCTCAATGGTAGAGTGCTTGCCTCGCAAGTCCAAAGCTTTCTGGCTGGGTTCTTTCTTCATCTGGCAGGGGCTGGGGAGGGGGCTGGGGCAGGGATTGGGCAGGGGTGGGGAGGGGGGGGATGACAAAAAGACCAAACAAAACAATAACAAAAACAAAAACCCCCCAAACCATCCCAAGGTAACTAAAATCCAAACTTTTGCCTCAGTAGATTTCATGTAATGGCCTGGGATCCCAGGGTGCCCAGCCCCAGGTCCGACCTTCCCCTCAGGACTCACTCTCGTTCCTTGAGCAGCACCTTCTGAGATTCATCCAGCCGCAGCCGCAGGGCAGTGAGCTTGGAGGCATCCTCCTCTGTACTGGCTGTGTCCTCCCAGGGCAGGCGGTTGCGATCCTGGCGGCCTGAGCTAGCCCGAGAGCCCCCAGCCGCCACACTGCAGGTATCCCAGCAGCCCTCAGGCTCCTCTGCTCTGCTCTTCAGCAGGCTCTCTACCAGGTCCAGCTCCTGTGGGGACCAAGGTAGGGACTGCACCTGGCCCAGGGCTTCACCCTGGCCACCATCCTCACGGCCATCTCTGGCCCTGCTCTGGAATAAGTGACCTGGGGCAGGTGACACAGGACCTCTGGGCCCTGGTTTCTTTTGTTGCTTACTTCATTCTCTTTCTCTGGGCCTCTTCCTTCACATCTTGGAAGTACACTGCCAGCCCCCAGAGCTTCCTATATCCTGGGAGGGCTCCCTGTCACCCCAAGTATGCAATCATTGGGTGAACTAGTTGGAAAAGATGCTGAAGTAGGGATTTCTACTACGGCTTAGGATTCCAATTCAGGGGCAAACATGGTCACAGGGAGATTGGTGGCTCCGAGGACTTTTGAAGGACTGACCTCCCACCCTACTGACCTCAGGTGGTCCTGGCGGGGCACTCTGGTTGCCACTTGGGACAGATGGAAACACCAGAAAGGAGGATCACAGGATAGAATGACTGGGCTGGTGTGCAAACACACACTGCAGATTTGAGGGTCCCTAAACTGTCCCTAGAGACTCCGGGGCTGTGAGGACAACCAATCCAAAAGAGGGCAAGAAGAGGATGAGGTCCTGGCAGCTAGGTTAGAGAATGTCTTCAAATACCAGGCCACACAGAGAGGGCTAGGCCAGAGTGGAGGGTGTCAGCTAAGAGTCTCATTGATAGGATCCGGTCTCCCAGGGACCAAAGCCCAGACTTTGCCTGTATGGCCTGCCCTGGTACCATTATCCTGTCCCAGCCATACTACATGTTACCACTCACTATCAGGAGCAAACCCAGCAGCTGGAGAAGCATCACAGACCTTGCTTGGTTCTGCATCTTCCTGTCTCAGGGACTGCTATAGGGACTAAGGAGATAATGCATCTACAGGCACGAGGTTAAGGGTATAGATACCACTACTCCCCAGGCTCAGCAGGCCTCCAACCTCCCAGCTTTAGCAATGACCCAACTACCTACTATGGAGTCTGGCACTTTCCACAGCTGATCTGAATGCCTCCTATCAGTCTGGGCTTAACTAACTTCTTTGGGGAAAGCTTTTCTGACGCCCCTCCCAAAGGCCTGGCTCAGGACCAGAGAGCCAGCTCTACCACTAATCTAAGCCAAGTCCATGGATATCTCCTGTGCTTGGTGTGGAAGATTCTTTGATTTTGATGACATCTAAGGTATGTGGGGGTGGGAGGGGCGAGGGGTGGGCAGACCGCCAGAACTTGGAGCTCTCCAATGCAAGATGATTTTTACCTGCCCTCTCCACTACCACCACGTGGGGCTGAAAGACTCCCCACTGGAAACCAGAGCCTTTCTAGTTCTTTTTCATTGCTCCCTCCCACCTGTGCCCCTGTGCAAGGCTGGCCCAAATGCCAGCCTTCTTCTAAGCCGTGTAGTTGGGCGCACCTGGCTACCAGGCGGCCTCTCCGCCCCGATGTCGCGCACAGGTTCATTCTCGCGCTCAGGCTCCGGGCCATCGTGTGTCTTGTCCACTGTGCCACGCGCTCCCCGCAGCCGGGCCAGCTCGCGGCCGCGCGCCTCGCACTCGCCCTGAGCCTCCTGGCGCTCGCGGCGCGCGCCCGCCAACTCCTTGGTGAGCGTGTCCAGGCGCTGGCGCAGCTGGCGCACCTCCTCGCGCGCACGGTTGCGCTCGGCGCGCACCTTGCTCCACTTCTCGCGCCAGTTCGCCGTGCAGTCGGACCACCAGCGCATCGTTTTCTCCATTTGCGCGGCTCGTGCGCGCGCCTCCTCCAGCTCCCGCAGCCGCAGCTCCTCGCGGCTCTCCCAGTCGCCGTCGGCCAGCAAGGCGGGCGCGGGCAGGGGTAGCGCGGGTGGCGGCCCCGGTGATGGCGTGCCGCTGGGCGGCGTGGGTGGCAGCGAGTCGGCAGGGCCCATGCGATCCGGGGAAGGGCTGCCCAGGATCGTAAGCAGGCTGCTCTTGGACAGCTGCGGGGATTCCGCCAGTCGCGGGCTCGGGCCGTGGCTCATAGTGAGGCTGGGCGGGCCTTGGGTGCGAACTCGTCAAGGACGATGCGGGACAAGAGACCTACATGATACCACTGTGTGTGATGGACGCCGCGACTCAGCCGCGACCCACTGCTCCCTAGGATAGCCGTCTCGGACGCCTTTTCAGACCTGAGAGAGAACACAACCATTATTGGGCTGTGACCCCCACCGACAGTCACCCAATCAGCCAGCTCTGTGCAGGCTCAGGAAGAAGTGGGCAGTACCGGCAGAAGCAGGAGGAGGGAGGTGTGTTCCAGGGCGGCCCCAAGGAGGCCACCCTTCAGCTACTTTCTCCCTGGCTCCCAGTTCCCCTCATCCCTTCAAGGCGGTTGATCCGAACCCTTGATTTGTTGTCTGAGCTTCATGTAAGCCACAGGGCCTTTCTGGGCTTCCACTTCTCCTCTATGGGGGCAGGGTGCAGGGTAAGGAAACCCAGGATACTTTCATCAGAGTGCGCTTCTGGTTCACCTGGAGCCTTGCTCAACAATTAGCAGTTCTATGGCCTGGGGTGTTTGGCAGGTATACAGCAGAGCCTACATTTCAGGAATCCATGTTTGGGGCTTGTGAATATTCAAGTAATCTCTGGGCAGGTCCAAGTCTCTGTCTCCCCAGCTTCTCCATGGGACGCCATTAGCAAGCCCTCTCCTACTGAGTTATGGCCCCAAGCCCGTGTCACCCTCATTCCTTAAGGTTCCATACACATCTCAACCCCAAAGGCACTGTATGGACAGTCACCAGGCAACCACAAGGACCCAGGCTCTAGTTCCTGACAGGCTGTGTACCCTTCCTTTCTGACTCAGTGTCTCGGCCTGTGTGATGAGTTGGTAGCTTTGGCGCCCACAAGCATCTAGACGTTTCTGCACACAGACACATCTGTGAACATACGAGCAACCCCAGCCACACAAAACAGGGATAAGTAACACATACAGTCAGAGGTGGACCTACAGGCACACAGCTATACGCATACAGATACACATGTATACATACACCAGCATGCTAATGGACCCCCAAAAATACACTCTGAAGAGAACTCTGAACACACACACACTCCTTCCCCATTTTCCTGGCCCAGTTCCACTAGAACAGCCCTAAGAGAAACAATACGAGCATCTGCAGGGGAGAGGAGAGGAGGGAGTTGGCAGGAAGCCCAAGCACAGTGTTGAAGGTCGGTCTTCCCACAGCCCTACAGCAGAAGTGTGGCAGTGGGGGCTGCCGCCACATCCACGGCCTAGAAGCTGCCAGGCCTGGCATAGGGCTCTGCTTGGCTGAGAGAGGACTCCAACTGGCTCCTTCCAGAAATTCTAAGCCCCTGGCACAGGAGCAGGGCAGACATCATCCAGGCCCCTAATGGCTTCCAGGCTGGGGCCTCCAAAGTCAGCCCTCTGGGGTGCACAGTGGGGCAGGGAGGCTGTGAACGCCTTCTGCCTTTCAACCTCAGGCCCAGAACAGGTATGCACATGCATGGGGGAAGAGGTGGAGCACACCTACCCCACCCCCACAAGCACACCTGTGCAGACCCCTGTGCAGCTGGCCTCTGCCTAGCAACGCTTCCCCACCCCCTACTCATATAACAGCCTTGGAAACACTCAAGGAGCTGTGGAAACCCAGGTACACAGAGGCCCTGCTCATGCCTCATGCTATAGATAGGCAGGCAGGGCCCAGCTGCCTGTCACTTGCCCCTCCCTCCCCAGGGTCAGTGCCTTGTTCCTGTGGTGACATTAAGGGGGGTTGGGCTCCTGATTACCTTCACTCCGAGGAGCAGCTCAGGGTGGGGGCAGCCCCCACATGCTCAGAGAGTGCCTGTCTACATCCCTTCCAAAGCCAGCCAGCCCACGCTTCCAACTCGGGTGCCACTAGGAAATGTCCTGATATGCCCTGTCCCATCCCGCGGCCATACCTGGCCAAAGACCCCTTCTAGCACTGCCTGCCACTCCGTAGGGACATCCGTGCCACTTACAACTTGGTACTTGCCTCAAGTACTTGCTAGTGGGATGGAAGATGTGGAGCTGTATTATACGGCCTTGCATCTGAGCCGAGCAGCAGAGCTGAGCAGGTTCCGGAGCTCCTGAACCTCAGCCAGAACTCAGTCCCTGCCTGCTCCAGGAAGCAAGCACACTTTGACTGGACACTCATTGCAGGCCACAGGTTCAGCGCTCTCCATAGAGAGTGGCCACTGTCTTCTTTTCGTTCACAGACTCATTGGGAACCTCTCTCCCTCTTCTTGTCTACATCTGCAAACTCCCGCATATCCCTCAGGACCCATCTGCATCACTGCCTCGTCTTTCCTAATCTCTGGGTATTTCATGCCAGTTTTCCTGAACCCCAACTGCCTTGTTTTGGGGAATGAACATACTGTGATGCTCTCAAAGGCTTCTTGGTCTTGTTGGCTATCTGAACAGAGCTGAGGAACAGGAAAGGATGCTATGTGAATGTTTCCTGAGCTCAGGGAAGACGGACAAAGTTCCTATTAAGGGTTCAGACAGTTTGGGAAAGTTGTATCATCCCATAAATCAGAAGTCAGTTTTCGGCCCAGTGCTAGTATGAGTAGGTGCTAAGCCCATCTGTGGTCAAGGTCAGAGTCACACATCTGAGCTCTTGCCCAAGGAAGTCTCTTTGATTGGGGGGAGCAGGGAGATACTCAACTTTGTATTCCGTCCTCAGTGTTTGGTTGGTTCTCTCAGTATCCGTGGAGAAGAATGAGCATCATTAAGACCTGGACGGGGGCCAGTTGAGGGACTGGGGTACCCGGGGACCTCTCCACAAATCAGACTCCTCCCACGTCCTCTTAGAATCTTTCAGGTGGACTCTGGGCTAAGCCCAGGGCCACAGGCCTAGCTGTGGGTAGGGATTAGAGCCCAGTAGGAAACCACAGGGGGACTGCCTGATTGGATAAGTGCAGGGCCCAAGGCTGGTCAGCCCGCAGAGTGTGGGATATTGAGAGAGCCGGGCATACAGTTGCTGGACCTCCAGGAGAGAAACGGAGGAGTGGGATAGAGGGAGGAGAGCTAGGTCTCCATGCTGGAACAGAGCCCAGGTAGCCCAATATTGAACTAAAGAGTCACAAAAAATATCCTAAGTCACAGATTCCAACATTTCCCTTACAGCAGGGTCAACCGAGGCCTAGATGAACAGTTACTTGCCTGCCACAGCACAGCATGCTAGTAGTAAACGGAGCGGGAAAAGTGGAATTGGATGCCTCTGAGGCTGGGTCATGACTACCCGAGGAGCACCACCTCCCTGGGAGCATCTACTGGGGGGATCTTCAGACATGAGGCCCACCAAACAAATGCAGCTTGGATAAGGGAAAGGGAAAGTCTTCGTGGGCACTGACTCCAGTCCCAGGGACTCAGCAACTCTTGGGATGGCGCAGTCGTGTACAAGAGACGTTAATCCTAGCTTCGATATCGATATGCCCTGTGGAATGTGCAGGTCCCTGGTCTCTGGGCCTGTTTCCTTATGTATAGAATCGAGAGGCACCAACATGATTCTTAAGACCTTCAGCAGGTATGCAGACTCCGCGCTAATAAGAACCAATCCAACTCCCACAAAAGCTTAGGGAGCAGGCCGAATAAGGGACATATCTCACTTACACAGACTGGAGCCGCGGGATGGGGAAGAGGCATGCAGACTTCACCCCCTGGCAGTGGGCTGCTGAGGCCCCTCCCTTCTCTTAGCACCGAGCCCTTGCTCCACCTGTCCCCATTACTTCCCAAAGTTAAGTTTTCTGCTTCCCAGGGCCCAGTGTAGCCTCAGTCCCTACTAGGTCGCCCCTTCCCGGGCCACTAGCCCCGCTCCCCCTAGCGGCTGGCGGGGGTGCGGGGGTCCGGTCCTGCAAGGGAGGTCCCGCCCACCCCACGGCGCGGCTTCCATTGGCAGTGCCGAGGGTCTGGGAGTGAAACCGGGCTCTGATTGGCCAGTGCCACCCGTCCGTCTGGCACTCGCCATGGTGACCACGTTGGGTCCCCCGGGAGAGTTCCACATTCCGCCCCCGCCCGCCGCCCCTCCCGGCCCAGCGGGCATTCCACGGGCGCCCCTTCCCCCACTGTCCGGCCGCAGGACCCGGTCCCCGCCGGGGCGGGGGAGGGTTGGGGGACCCGAAGAGGGGACTAAAAAGTTGGGCTCAGAGTTTGGGGTTCGTCGGGCCCCGCCCCGGCTCCTGTCCCGGCAGCAGAGCTCGTCCCGCGCGTGAGAGGCTCCGGGCCGCAGCAAATCCCCAGCCGCCGTGACCCTCCCACCCCGCGATCCCCTCTCACCTCGGGTCCCGGACGTCCGAGATGCAGCGCAGGGTGGAGAGGGCGCGGGGCTGGCTGCAGCGGCCGTCGGGAGGCCGGGGGAGGGCCGCCGAGTCTCCTCCTCCCGCCGGGGGAGGGGAAGGGGAGCGGGCGGGGGCCCTGTGTGGGGCGCGGCCTGCGGCGGGCTGGGGCCAAGCCGCGGGACCCCCGCTGGCTCACCCAAGCGTGGGATCTCCCACGCATCTTCCACGACCTCGGCTTTCCCGCCAACCAGGGACAGGAGTGGGCACCACGGGCCCACGTGGAGCGTCACCAAGTCCTCACTTTGGTTAATTGCATTCTTCTCAGTGCCAGCGTTGTCATCGACTGGACCTGGACCAAAGAGTCCATGTCCTCCACCGGCCTCAATTTCCCTTATTTGTACAACCAAAGTGACCTCAGGCCTATAACGGGGCGTGATGGGGACCTACCCACACTGTGGAGTTTTTTCCCCTCTGGTGTGTGATGGTGCTTGGCAGAGCCCTCCAACCCCCTGTGCACAGCCCTTGGGGTCGAGGTGGGGCTACCTCTCTCCTGGGGGTAGAGTGTAGCCTTGTCAAGGGGAAAGGAAGATCAGGCTAGCCAGGTATGGTGGTACACACCTTTAATCCCAACACTTGGGACCTTTAATCCCAGCATCTGTGAGTTCGAGGCCAGCCTGTGCTACCTACATAGTGAGTTTCAAGACAGCCAGGGCTATTGTGGAGAAACCCTATCTTACAAAACAGACAAGGGCTGCCTCGGAAACAAGGATCACTTTGAATCTCTTCCCCGGCTAAGAGCACCGTGTGGGTATCTGGTGCCCTCGGATAGTTGTGAGTCACCAGGAGGGTGCTGGGAACCAAACTGGGGCCCTCTGAAACAGCACTTTGTGCTCCTAACCTCCAAGCCACCTCTTCAGCATCTTCTGAGAGCTTAGTACTTGTTTTGAAGGCAGTCACTTCCCCCATAGACCGCTCTGTGGTCTTCTGCTCCCTTTTCTGCCTCGCCTCCACCGACTTCGTGAAATCCCACAGATTTTGCAAATTCTGTAGTTTCACTTGCCGTGTGTGGCGGACGCTCGACAGCCTTCTCTGACTCCACAGTGCCCACTATTGAGATTCAGTCGCGTTCTACTAAATGTCCTTCCAGATAGAGTTGATGGCATGTGCCTGTGATCCCAGCATTTGGGAGGCCAAGGCAGGAGGACCAGGAATTCAAGGTCGTCATTAGCTGTGTATCAAGACTAAGGCCAAAATGATCTACAGGAGCCTGTTTCCTGCCCTCGGGGGGAATAGGCAGTAGAACCAAAGGCTCCAAGCCAGCCTGGGCTATATAACCTTTGGAAAAACTGTCCTTTTAAGATGTTTAATGATATTCCACTGTGTATAGGCAGTTTTTCTACCCATTCACCTGTGGATGGGCAGGGTCTCCCGCTGCCTACTGACTGCTGTTAATACCGCCAGTGCACACGGGTGAACAAACAATCTTTTTGGACAAAGAGAATGTTTCTAGCTAAATTTTATTTATTTCGTTTTGTTGAGATAGGGTCTTACTATGTAACCCTTGGCTGTCCTGAAACTTACTATGTAGACTGGGCTGGTCTTGAACTCAGAGACTTGCCTGCTTCTGCCTCCTGAGTGTTGGGATTAAAAGCATATGCCACCACACACAGCTTTCTAGCTAAAATTTAAGAGTATTATTTTGTTTGAATGCTATTCATTTTTATGATTTTCTTTTATTTATAGCAACTTATACATGGATCTTTTATTTACTCTAATAATATGAAGCATTCCCTTAAAATATACTTACATTCTAAAAAGTAAAACGACTCGAAAAATGTCAACATGGGGGGCTGGAGAGATGGCTCAGCGGTTAAGATCATTGCCTGCTCTTCCAAAGGTCCTGAGTTCAATTCCCAGCAATCACATGGTGGCTCACAACCATCTGTAATAAGTTCTGTTGCCCTCTTCTGGCCTTTAGGCATACATACAGACAGAATAATAAATAAATAAATATTTAAAAAATGTTAACGTGTTGATGGCTAGGGGTGTGTTTCAGTGTGCAGATACTGGCCCTGTGTGCACAGGGCCCTGAGATTGAGGCCAAGCGCCACAAAAGACAATAACAAGGCAAAAAAAACCCCAAATCCATAAAGGGTAAATGCTTAACTAAGTCACCCAGTGGGAATGTGGCCAAGGAGATGAGACACAGTTGTAGCAGGGTTCCTGCAAAACCTTTGATGGCATCTAGGCGGGCGGGGGTGGGGGAGCGGTGCCCCTTTTCCCTCTGAGCCCAGTGCACCCACTGTGAGCTGTGCTGAGTCAACACTCGAAGGAGCTGGTTTGGGTGGCAGAGAGGAGGGACACTGTGCTGGGACCTCCCTGCTTTCTCCCTTTGGCTGGATCTCTATCCTCCCCTCCATCCCCAGGAGTAGAAGGGCATGTTGTTGGGTCATGGTTTCCCCAGGGATTTGGATAGACTGGGCAAGGGCCAGCATCTCTACTCCCCATCCCTGAATCACTTCCTCATTCTCTTTAGGGCTCTGTAGAGAGCGAGGCTGGTGTTATAGGGTAGGATTGTGGGAGTTCTGGCTAAAGACTGATCAGCTTCACTTCCCCTGCTGCTCTGGCTATACTTTCTGAGCTCTGCCCTGGGCTACCTGGAGCTGGGTCCTTATCCTCTCTAGGTGATCATCTCAGCACCTGTAACACTTGTCGGTCTTATTGTTGATATGTCCCCACCCCAAGATATTACTACCAGCACCTCCATCTTACAGAGGGGATATTGAAGCTCAGTCAGTTTAAAGACATTACCCCCACTCTCCTAGCCCATGGGAGGCTTGGAACTTGAACCCAGCATTTCCCAGCCTCAGATCTCTGGATCGATCCACGGGTTGTCATGTACTTAGTGGCCATTTCCCCCTTTCTATAAATGGGGAAACTGAGACTCAGGGAGGATCCATAGCTTGCCCAAGGTTGCGGAGCTGCCAGCCAGCATCTCGAACCCTCCACGTTACCACACTGCCCTTCCTGGCACACCTTTGGAGTTCCAGCCCACTCCTACCCTACCCCCCTCCCAGGAAGTACGGGAGGGGCCCCAGAGTGAGCTCAAGGGTAGACTTTGGTTTGGCCAACAGCTCAGAGGAAACAGAGGCTGCTACCACGAAAGAAGAAGTGAGGCGTGGTGAGCATAGGGTGAAGTGAGACCAGAGAAGCGAGGGGACAAGGAGCTGAGGTGAACTGAGAAGTCACAGCTCTCTGCTCCCCACAACTTCCTTTTCTCCCTGCAAACGCTGGAAGGCTGAATCAAGACAGCTCTGAGGACGTGACTGCAGCAGCTGCCACAGGTTAGTCCTAGACCCCTCCACCCTCCCACCAGTTGGTCCCCATCCGCAGACCCCACGAGCCCCTTCCCAGGTGTACAAGCTTCGGGACATCCCAGGCGTCTTGACCTAGGGATCCGCCTCCTTCCAATTCTAAAGAAACCCCTGCTTTCGGAAGTAGCTGCTGAAGTCGAGGCATGGCTGTTTTGGGGCCTTGCTTTCTGGGACCCCAGTTTCTCATCTATAAAGCCCTGTAACGTGGGTCTTAGGTGACAGAGTGTGGATCGTCAGATGCTCTGCTTTGGGCTTAGCGCAGAGCCTGTGTCCGGGGAATGGGAACTGCTGAAGTTCCTGAGCAGCCTGGACGCAGTGACTCACAGAAAGTAGACTCCTTGGTGTCTTGCTGTGGCTTTCCTTGCCCAGCTGTGACACAGGCTCATAGTGGCATCTCTGTGGGTTGTGGTTTGCAGATCCACACTGGTGCATTTCTCACCCAGGCCAGAGGCAGCTAGAGGAAGCCAGAATCAGGGTCCCCTCCTGTGGTTGGCAGGGGTTTGAGGGAGCATGTATATAGGAACATTGTGCTGGGCATGCCCTGGTGCTGCTGGTGGGGTACATGATCTGTTCTGGGGAGGAAACAGGGGCTCCCAAGCCTCAGGCACAGATGCCTTCCTGCCCAAGGCCTTTAGTTAGGGAACCAGACCTAAGGCAGGGCCTGATTCCCACAAGTAAGGATTCTGGAAGGGGTTATTTGAGTTCTTCTGGGGAAGTAGGTCTCTTTGGCCACATTTTACACATGAGAAACTTGGAGCTTAGAGGGTCATTGAGGCCAAGTTTTATGTTTTGGTTTTTTTTTTTTTTTTTTTTTTTTTTGGTTTTTTGAGATATGATTTCTCTGTAGTTTTGAAGCCTGTCCTGGAACTAGCTCTTGTAGACCAGGCTGACCTCGAACTCACAGAGAGCTACCTGCCTCTGCCTCCTGAGTGCTGGGATTAAAGATGCATGTGCCACCACCGCCTGGCTGAGCCCAAGTTCTTAACTCAGTGTCATACAGCCTGGGCACTGGATAGTGGAGCTGCTTATTAAATCCAGAGCTTTCTAAGCTCTTTCCTTTGTTCACAGATATCTTAATCTCCCCGTTGACCTAAAATAGGTCTTGCCTACTTCCACTTGACTCTCCAGCCACCTTTGGGAAGCTGGTGCTGGTGCTGGCTTAGAGCCTGGAGCCCAGGTTTGGGTCCTATCTTAGGTACCAGGCTTCTGTAGAACCCCAAGCAAACCCTTTGCTTTCATGGCGTGTGTTGTCTTGCAGTCTTTTGGAACCATCTGGAAAGTCAGGAAATGGATTCCTGTTTCTCAGGGGGCATCAAGTGATGGGTTACAGGGTGGTGGTGCATGGGTCCTACTCAGCAGGGACAGGAAAGGTACCTGGAGGTTACAGTAAAGATAGTGGTTTACCCTGGGAGTGAGGTAGAAACCACAACTTCTGTCTGTTTGGAAGGGGGGACTTCTGCTCTGGCCTTGATTTTTATAGTCATACGTGGAGTCAGGCTGCTCCTCTCTCTGTGTCTGCTTGGGAGTGGCATAGCTAAGGCCTGCATACCAAGCCTCAGGGCCCAGCCCCTCGAGGTCGAATACTTCTGCCCACTGAGTTTCAGTTTCTCCGCTAATAGTTCTGTCAGCTGAGGTCTTCTGCACTACCAGGTCCTGGCTGTCTCACTGGAAACAGCTCACGTTGTCCCTTCCAAAGCCTCCTCAGTCGTCCCAAAGCTTGCCCTGCATCCCTTCTCTGAGATCTCAGGAAGGTAAGTGAATCGTGTCATCTAGCAACCTAGCTCAATTCCTCTCTTAAAACTGGCTGATATATTAATATAGTATTAGGGAAAAACTGTGGGCAAGGAATGTAGTTCAGTTTGTAGAGTGCTTTGCCTAACATTTTACAAAGCCTAGGTTCGATCTCCCGCACCACAGAAAACCAGATGTAGGGGTGCATGCCTGTGATCTCAGAACTTGGGAAGTGGAGGCAGGAGGATACTAGGACTGAGACCAGCCTTAGCTACAAAGTGAGTTTGAGGCTAGCTATGCAGTGTGTGACCCTGCCTCAAAACCCAAACCAAAACAAATCAAAAGATTAAAAATGATGCTTTTACATCACAAAATAAAGAGCCATGTGATGTTAAAAAAATAAATGTCAGACTAGAAACTATTTGTGTTCATGTAACAGACAGGGGCTGATTTTCCTGTTATAGAAACTTCCTATAAAGCGATAGGTACATTGTACCGCAGTGTGCAAATGGTGAACCTGCACACGTTGGGATGACACACACACAGTGACAATTCTTTTTTGTTTCTGGCAGCACTGGGGATGGGACCCAGGGCCTGGTTGTGCTCAACAAGTGCTCTATCACTGAACAACTTCCTAGCCTGGCTGCTTGTTTGTAAGGGCAAAAGACTAGAACCGGCCAGAGAGTTTAGAATCCTGCCCCGTTAAATGTTAGTCACAGAGGGCTGTGAGCTAAATCCTGACTCATCCCTAAGATAGCATTAGCACATGCAGTTGGAGAGGTGGCTTCCCTGGATACAGCTGTAGCAGACGCTCCCAGATGTGTTTTCAAGAGAGAGAGAGCGGAAGGCAGACTAGTACGGCCCAGGCGCCACTTTGTATAGTTGATGGCAGAAGTCTCGTCTGTCTATATTTGTTTAAAAAAACATCAGAAGCTAGCTTGAGCAGACTCCAAGAAAGGGAGTCTCCCGCAGGCCATGGAGTAGCTGGGCCTGTAAAATGGAGGACTGCTTTGTACTTTACAGCTTTTTGTGGTTATTTCTTTACTTGCTGTTTATATTTGAAAGATGTGAATGTCTAAGCTGTCAGGGAAGTAACTACAAACAGAGACGTGCAAGCATAGCATATGGGTAAGTCTGAGGAGCCCAGACGAGGGCGGCAGAGAGAAGCGGTGTCATTCCTACACAGATGTACACCTTCCGCTTTTGCACATGTAAGAAAGGCAGCTTGCGCCGGGCGGCGGTGGCGCACGCCTTTAATCCCAGCACTCGGGAGGCAGAGACAGGCGGATCTCTGTGAGTTCGAGGCCAGCCTGGTCTACAAGAGCTAGTTCCAGGACAGGCTCCAAAAGCTACAGAGAAACCCTGTCTCGAAAAACCAAAAAAAAAAAAAAAAAAAAAAAAAAAAAAAAGAAAGGCAGCTTGCTTTTGCACGGATGGAATTACATTGTTTTACAACCTTAAAATCTTTTTATATGTATGGATGTTTTGCCTGTATATATGACTATGCACTACTGTGAGCCTGGTGTCTAGGGAGGGTCAGAAGAGGGTGCTGGATCCCTTGGGACCAGAGTTCAGGTGTTCGTGAGCTGCCATGTGTCCTCTGGAACTGCAGCCAGCGCTCTTAACCGCTTGAACTGTCTCTCCAGGCTCTGGTGTTTGCAACCGTAAAGCATTATTTTTCTCCTTTAGTGCTGACAATCCCCAGGGCTTTGTGTGTACTAGGACAGTGCTCTGCCATGGAACCACACCTTGGCCCCGGTGTGTGTCACTTTCAGAATCTCTTTCACTCAAAATGCTGTGTTGTGCATTTTTAACTTTCAAAAGAAAAAATTTAATTCATTGTACTCTCTCAACACTGGTCATCAAACCTAAGCCCCGTGGTTGCTAAGCAGTTACCACTGAGCTACGTTTCTGGTTCTCCTTTTTTAAATGTTAATTTTGGGAGAAGTTTCAAATCCACAGGTGCTTGCAAAAAAAAAAAAAAAAAGAATCATGCAGAAAAATTCTGTGTGTTCTTCACCCAGTTTTCTCCTATAAGGATACATAGTGTAATCACTAGCTCAAGAAATTCACATTAGTGTGATTCTCAGAGATCACTAGCTCGGTATGTGTTTGCTTGCACACCAGTACAGTGTGGGTGGGGATCAAGTTCTAGGCAGTTTATCAACTGTAAAGTCCCGGAGCAGTCAACAAACACAGTCACAGCACAAACTGCTCCATCCCCACATGGGTCCTAGATGCACAGGAGCCCTCCCTTGCCCGTGGCAACCACTGATCTCATCTGCGTCTCTGTAATTATCATTTCAAGCATGTTCTGCTAGTCACAACACAAGTCTTAACATTTTGAGATTTTTTTTGTTTACTCAGTTGAATTCCTTTGAGATATATCTAAGTATATAGTTTCTTGTTTTTTTTTGGTTTGTTTGTTTTGTTTTATTTTGTCTTTGGTTGATACAGGACTCACTAGGTAGACCAGGCTGTCCCCGAACTCAAAGAGATTCACCTACTTCTGCCTCAAGTGATGGGATTAATGGCATGTGCCACCACACCTGGCCAGTATATAGATTTATAAAGAAATATACTTCTCTGAATTGCTGAGTTCTTACGGCATGGCTGTGTTACAGTTGTACGTCGTGTGTGTGAGCGGGGTGCACACACGCTATTGAAATGTTGATGTCAAAGGACAACATCATGGATTTTGTTCTCTCCAACCTTTACTTGGGTGGCAGGCACCGAATTCATGTCACCAGGCTTTTGTGGCAAGTGCCCTTACCCACTGAGCCATCTTGCAGGAGCCTATTATTTTTATGAGATATTTTCATTTGTTTCTGTGTGTAAGAGTTTGCCTATGCATGCACACAGAGGCCAAAAACGATGTGGGGCATCCTACATCCTCTGTAACTGTTCCTCTTAGGTAGAGCCTCGTGAACCTGATGTTTATGCCTCGGTTAGGCTGGAAACCAGCAAATCCCAGACATCTCCCTGCTTCTCTCCACTTGGCACTGGGGTACAGGTGCTTGTGGGGAACAGTGGCTTGTTACATGGGAGCTGGGATCTGGATCTCAGGCCTCATGATTGTAAGGCAAACAGTCTTAACTGTGCGGCTATCTTTTCGTCTGCAAGCTAACTAACTCCTTCCTCCTTCCTTCCTTTCCTCCTCCTTCCTTTCCTCCTCCTTCCTTTCCTCTTCCTTCCTTTCCTCCTTCCTTCCTTTCCTCCTTCCTTCCTTTCCTCCTCCTTCCTTTCTTTCCCTTTTTTTTTTCTTTTTGTGGTACTGAATATTGAATCCAAGGCCTCACATATGCTAGGCAAATGTTCCACCACTGAGCAATATTCTGCGGTTCTTTTTATTTTTGTAATCTTTAGAATTTATTTATTTATTTATCTGGTTTTTCGAGACAGGGTTTCTCTGTAGCTTTGGTGCCTGCCTGCCCTGGAACTAGCTCTTGTAGCCCAAGCTGGCCTCGAACTCACAGAGATCCATCCGCCTGTCTCTGCCTCCCTAGGGCTGGAATTAAAGGCGTGCGCCACCACCGCCCGGCTAGAATTTATTTTATTTATTGTCTTTGGGTTTCTGTTGCTGTGACAAAACCTCATGACCAAAAGCAACCTGAGGAGGAAAGGGTTTATTTCAGCTTACAGTTCACAGTCTATCATGAAAGGAAATTAGGGCAGGGTCTCAAGACAGGAACCAGGAAGTAGGAACTGAAACAGAGGCCATGGAGAAATGTTTCTTTCTGGCTTGTTCTTCATGGCTTGCTCAGCCTGATTTCTTTCTTTCTTTTTAAGCTTAAAAAAATTGTGTGTATTGATGCTTTGCTCACCTGTGTATTTATTCACCTTGTATGTGCCCGATGCTGAGGGAGGCCAGAAGAGGGGGTTAGGTCCCCTCGAACTGAAATTACAGATGGTTGTTAGCCACCATGGGGGTCCTGGGAATTGAACCCACCCAGGTCCTCTGGAAGAACACTCGGTACTCTTAACTGCTGAGCTGTATCTCCAGCCCTTAGCCTGCTTTCCTATAGCACCTAGGACCACCAGTCCTGGGGTGGCACCTCCCACAGTGAGCTGGAAACTCTCACATCCATCAGCAAAGGAAACGCCACGCAGGTCAGTCTGGCAGGATGATTTTCTCAGTTGAGTTTCCTTCTTCCCAAATGACTCTAGCCAGCACATTATTACTTAATTATCATGTTGTACAAAAAGTGTGTACACACGTGGGCATGTGCGTGGCTTTATTTTTTAATTATTTATTTATTTTGTGTGTGTGTGTGTGTGTTTGTGTATGCACGCGAGAGCTCGCGTTCATACTCCTCCACAGCATGTATGTGAGGTCAAGGCACAACCTTTGGGAGCGGGCTTTCTTCCACCATGCACTCTGCAGAAGGAATTCAGGTAGTCAGGCCTGCGCAAAATGCGGTGTAGTCGGTTTTTTTTTTTTTTTTGTTTGTTTGTTTTGTTTTGCTTTGCTGTCAATGTGACATAAGTTAGAAGCGTTTTAGGAAGAGGAAATGCCTGTTGAAGAATTGTCTCCATCACACTGCCCTGGGGGCATTGTCTTGACTAACGATGGGAGGGGAGGACCAGTGTGGGTGGTGCCCCCGTGGGGGGGGGGCGCAGGTGGTCCTGGGTTCTATGGGAAAGCAGGCTGGGAAAGTCACGAGGAGCAAGTCAGTAGGCATGTTCCTTCATGGATTCTGCTCTAGCCCCTGCCCTGACTTCCCTTCACGGTGGAATGTGAGCTGTAAGCTGAAATGCCCCCAGCCAGATGCTTTTGGTCATGATGTTTATCACGCAGCCAACGCTCTTACTGTCTGAGCATCTCACTGGCCCTATTTTTTTTTTTTTAAAAAAAATTCTTTCCTTAATAGCTTTAATTAATTCCTGAAGTGATTTAGTGAAAAGTAAGTCCCACTGATCAGGTTAGGCGCATTCTAAACAGACGATCCCAGAAATAGCCCGTGCACGCTGTGTACAACGGCGTGAAGGATTGCTTTGCTTAGTTTTGCTAAACTGTTTGTTCTTTCCGAATTTTCATCCTTTGGGGCTCATGTTTGCATTCTTCTGAATGAAGTCACAACGCAGATATACAGTTTGGGAAGCATCAAGGTCTGATGCTGTGATGTGTCAAAAGCAGGAAGCAGCACGGGTGGCTACCAGTCATGGCTGCTGTCTTCATCCCGTTTGCTTGGCAAAAGGACCAAGCAAAATTCTTCAGGCCATTCAGACACGTGGAATTTTTGCTGTATTATTTTATTCTTCTTTCAAGATTTTTATGTCAGGGCTGGAGAGATGGTTAAGAGGTTAAGAACACTGACTATTCTTTCAGAGGTCCTGAGTTCAATTCCCAGAAACCACATGGGTAGCTCACAACTGTCTATAATAAGATCTGGTGCCCTCTTCTGGTCTGCAAGGATACATGCAGGCAGATACTGTATACATAATTAATAAATAAATCTTTTTTAAAAAATTGTTTTTATTGAGCTATATATTTTTTCTCTGCTCCCCTTCCTTTCTCTCCCCTCCCCACTTCTACTCTCTCCCAAGGTCCCCCTGCTCCCAATTTACTCAGGAGATCTTGTCTTTTTCTACTTCCCATGTAGATTAGATCCATGTGTGTCTCTCTTAGTGTCCTCTTTGTTGTCTAGGTTCTCTGGGATTGTGAATTGTAGGCTGATTTTTCTTTGCTTTATGTCTAAATGCCACTTATGAGAGAGTACATGATGTTTGTCTTTCTGAGTCTGGGTTACCTCACCCAATATGATGTTTTCTAGATCCATCCATTTGCCCATAAATTTCAAGATGTCGTTATTTTTCCTTGCCATGTAGTACTTCATTGTGTAAATGTACCACATCTTCTTTATCCATTCATAAATAAATCTTTTAAGAAAAGATTTTTATATCAAATGGATTCTTGGCTTAAATGAATAATGTTACCAAATCACTAAAAAAGTGATGAAGGCAGGCATGGTAACCACGCCTTTAATCCCAGCATTTCTGTGGCAGGGGACTCTCTGCGAGTTTGAGGCCAGCCTGGTCTACACCATGAGTTCCAGGATAACCAGAGCTACATAGTGAGACCGTGTATCAAAAAGCAAATTTACTTTTACATTTATTCATCTATCTATCTATCTATCTATCTATCTATCTATCTATCTATCTATCTATCTATCTATCTATCTATTCATCTATCTATCATCTATCTATCCTCCTTTCCTCCCTCCTATCCATATTCAATGAGGCAGGGGCTCTCAATCAAACCCAGAGCTAACCAATGTGGTTAATCTAGGCAGCATGCTCTGGGGATTCCCTGTCTTTTGAAGCTGGAATAACAGATGATCACTTTGCTCACCCAGTATTTACATGGGTTTTGGGGATCCAAACTCAGTCCTCTTGTTACTGTGGCAAGGGCTTACCCACTAGGCTATCTCCTCCCCACCCACTGGGCTGTCTCCCTGACTAAATCCTCATGTGTAGCCTCATCTTCCATGCCCCTCTTCAGAGGCCCCTGATGCCTCCCATTCTCAAGGGCCTCCAAGGCCATGAGCCTTGAACTAGCTGATGTCTCCTTGCTCCCATATCTCTCCCATGAGCCCCTCCTCTGCCCATTGCCATAATAGATTAAAATGGACAAATTGATTTCCCAGGCAGCCACTTGCTCGGGGTCACTAGAAAGTTTCAGCTGGCATCATCCTCCCCATTTTCTGTCTTGTAGCTTTGTGCTTATCTTTCTTTGTTTCTCCAGACAAGGGTTTCTTTGTGTAGCCCTGATCGTCCTGGAACTCTTTATAGACCAGGCTGGCCTCGAACTCAGAGATTTGCCTGCCTCTGCCTCCGAGTACTGGGATTAAAGATATGCATCATCATGCCCTTTGCTTTGAGCTTATCTTAATCTATTTAGTCTCCTTTTGGAAGGGTTTTTGGGGTAGACATACTCTTACTCTATTTAGGTAGAAGTTCATTCATCTATTCCCCTCTTTTCCTAAGGTGCTGGGGATTGAACCAGAGCCTTGGACTCACTCGGCAAGGTTCGCCAACATGGAGAGAAACTTGGGGAAGGATGTGGGAAGACATTTTGTATTAGTACAGTTAGTGACAGGATGGGTCAGGATTATGCCTTGCTTGCTTTTAGCAGTACCCTGCCCCCACCCACTGAGGCTGGGGAACCCCCAGGGAGACTCTCAGGCTGAGCAGCTAATGGTAGCTATACTCAGTGGGTCAAACTTTCTGGAGTCAGAGACACTTGGCTTTAGCAATTCTCAAGCAAAGACAGAGTCTTTGTCCTCAGCCTGGGTTTCCGTCCCGGAAATACAGAAGTTGGAGAAGCAGCGAAGAAGCTAACGGTCCTGGGTTAGAGATGTAGTTTGGTTGGCAGAGTGCTTGGCTGGCATGCATGGGGCCTGTGTGTGATCCTCAGTACTGTTGGGTACTGGGATGAGCTATGCCATCTCTCTCAGCTACATAGCACGTTTGAGGCCAGCCTGGGCTACAGAAGATCCTATCTCAACAACAGCAACAAAAACAAAGAAGAAAAAGGAGAAGGAGGAGGAGGAAAAGGAGAAGAAGAAAAGAAGAAAGCCAAGGGGGGGAGTATTTATAGAAATATCTAGAAGGTAGAGGTACTGACTGTGGTCTCCCCTCTCCAAGACCACGAGGATCCCAGCAGAGGACATGGATGTACACGTGTCCCTTTTCGTCTGCCTGTGCCTCCTGGCTGCTCAAAGTATCCCAGCAGGTAGGTGATGACCTCCCGGGGGCGGAGTGCCGAGAAGCTGGCTCAAGGCCTGAGTCCCACTATCCACAGAAACAATATCAGAGCTACTGACCTTGATGACGCACCTGGAGCGGCCCAGAGGCCGGACCTCGTCTTCCAGAGTGAAGTGAGTCAGCCATACACATATTCAGCTAGCGGTGACTGAGTACCCACTGTGTGAGTACCCACTCGCTGTGTGCCTGGTACCAGGGCCTGGAGTTTTAGCAAAGGCTCGCCTCAGCCCTTCCAGAGTTTATTGAGGCCCCTTGATGAAGTGTTACCCGTCAATAGGTCCTTGCATTTCCTAGGTAGGGACTTTAAGACTTGGCCTGGGGACATGGGTTACACAGGGCAGGTTGCGGGCAGGGAGGAGAGATGCAATGGTGGGAGGGCTGGGTGGGGTTGGAAGGCCCCACCCCCAGGCTGTCTCCAGCTCCTCCCCCATGACCACCCAGTCCCAGGCATATCCATCACCTGGAGCAGATGTTGCTCAACGCCAGCTTCTGCGGGCACAACCTGACGCTGCAGACGAACGCCATCCAGTCTCTGGTCTTCAAGTTGGGTTGCAGCTTTCCTGGCCTTTCCCTGTCTAGTACCACCCTGCCAAATGTCCCCCAGGTCAGAGGCAGCCAGGGAAGGCCTGCAGGGGCTTACGGTCAAGATCTTCCCCCACTGCTGGTCCCCAGTCCCCTGTTCATGCTCTGTCCTGATCTGCTGGGAGTTGCCCCTTCTGCTTTGCTGTCTGGAGAGCAGAAAGAGGAGGTACCCCAGGACCCCCCATGGTCAGGCTCTTCATCCTGATTTTGCTTGGAGGCAGGTGGAGGGCCGGTCCCTGGGGCTGGTAGGACTCTGGTGTTCACGGGGCCAGATGCTTGGTTGGTGCTGGGGTGGTTCTGTTCTTAGGGAGTGAAGATGGGTGGGGAGGTCTGGGAGGAGAGGGTGCTATCGAAAAGTGGGGCTCAGGTGAGGTCTGGAAATGTTTAATGGGGCGGGAGCCCAAAGGTGTTGGGACTGGATCTGTGGTCTCTGATCAATCGGCCTCAGCCCATCTGCTGCCATCCACAGGCCTGGGCCCCACATGGCATGCAATTTCCTGCTGAGCTGACCAAGGATGCCTGTGTGGCCTCCCAGCCTGCTGGGCTCCGACTCATCTGCATCTACTTCTTCACGGCGGCACAGCTCTTCCAGGTCAGCAGAAGGTGACCAAGGACGCCTCTGTGTCACAGGTTGGCCCGTCACTGTGCAACTGTAGGCGGTCACTGCCATTCTGGGACCCGCTTTCCCTACCTGCTTTAGAGAGAGACAAAAGCTACTTAAGGAAAGAAGAATGGGTTTTGAGGATGGAGTCCATCGTGGTGGGCAGGAGTGCACAGGCCTAACCTATTCCAGAAAATCCCTCACTAGCCTGCCCAGAGGCTTGACTTAAGGCAATCTGAGGTCTTTTCAAACATAATCTATAGTCACCCTCCCAGAGAGGTAGGCTTGCAGTCTGAGACCCAAGACCTTGGTATATCAATGTCTGTGCTGAGACGGGAGACACACGGAAGGGAAGAGGACTGGGATGAGAATTCTGATCTCACGCAGGATCTCTCTGATCCCCCCCCACTTAACCCTTCTTCTACTGCCTTTCCAGGATGACAGTAACTCATCCCTGCTCAATAACTATGTCCTGGGGGCCCAGCTGGATCACAGGGCTGTGAAAAACCTTCAGAATCCTGTCAACATCAGCTTCTGGCACAACCGAAGTCTGGTACTGTTGGGCCCAGCCTCTGAAGCTTTCCCGTCAGCCCCGGTTTGACCAAACTGAAAATGTGGCACCATATGGGAAACAACTTTAAATCTGTTCTTTGAAATTTTCTGTAAAGAAACGAGGAAGAATTTTGTCGTGATTTGCTTTCAGTTGCTAGCACTAGAGAGTCAGCTTAAGCACTAAAGGGGATGTATACATCCCTATCAATGGAATGTCCACCTTCAGGTATGGCTAGATCCAGGCATGGACATAATACTGTTAAAGCTCAGTCTTCTCTGGTCTCAGCCATGTTTTCCCGCCTTGGCTTTTGTTCCTATGGTAAGATGGGATGGATGCTGAAGATATCGGGTTCACATCTGTTCTTCTAGGAAGGTTCTTCTCCACCAGTGCAAACCAGGGCTCCAAAAGGTTTGACTGAATCGTGTGTCTATGGCTGAACCAGGCGGTGTCCAGGAGGAGAGATACGTGGATTTGCTAGGCTGGGTCACATGGGGTGGGGGTAGCGCTGGTGCTGATGCTGGAACAGGAAAGTGTAGCCGGGAGGCACAAGTCCTCCTCCTCCTCCTCTTCCTCTTGCTGCTACTGCTGCTGCTGCTGCTGCTGCTGCTGCTGCTGCTGCTGCTGCTGCTGCTGCTTCTGGGTCCCTGTCTGCCTGCCTCCCTGTGAAGAACCAAAGTGCTATTTTCTGGCTCCACCTGCCTCAGTCTGGGCAGGAAGGCTGGCATTGCCAACTTCACAGCAACCTTCCCTTTTACCTTCAAGACCTTTGCCTTTGGAATGAGTGTCCAGTTCCACTTCCATTCAATCCCTGTACCCCTAAGGCCTCCCTTCCCTCTGTCCCTCCTCTTCTGTTTTCCATAGTGTGTCTGTGTCGCACCCCTAATGCCCATTGTAAGGCTTGGCTGCCAATGAGTTTCCCATGACTGGTGTGGGAGGAGGTAGCAAACAGTGGTTTGTAGAAGATCTGTCACAGGAAGAGCCAGCACTGCCCCTCCCCCAAATGCTGAATGGCCTTTTTTGCTTCTGCCAACCTTGGGACTTGGATGTGTATAGTCCATTTTACACATGAATAAACTGAGGTTCAGAGAAGCTTGCCCGTTTGTCCAGGACACTGAGAACTCATGGTGAAGGTGGGACTGGCATCTGGGATTGTCAAAGCCCAGCCAGCACCCATAAAATGTTGACGGGGTGCAGTTGAATCTCTCTTGGGCCCCAGCTCCTCACATGGGATCTCATCCTGTGCCCCTAGACTGATCCCCGCGTCTCATTTCAGGAAGGGTACACTGTGACCTGTGTTTTCTGGAAGGAGGGAGCCGGCCAGCACAGCTGGGGGACCTGGAGCCCTGAGGGCTGCTATACAGAGCAGCCTTCACCCTCTCAGGTCCTCTGTCGCTGCAACCACCTCACCTACTTCGCAGTTCTCATGGTATGCCGCCATTCGCCACGAGTGAGGGGGACAGGAGCTGCAGGAGCCCCTGGTGGGTGGGTACAGGAGTAAGATCAGCCCAGCCCTCCCAGGCTTGAGTCACACAAGTCAGCTTAGGGACCTGCTTTCCTTTAAAGATTTGTAGGCTTCAGGCACGACTTGATCTTGGGGCTAAATCATACCAAGACAGGATTCAATCTCTGTCCCTCAACTCTGCTTACTCTGTCCTGGCTTGGCCTTCAGCTAGGATGCCCTAGGGGATAATAACAGCTGCCAGCACCTTCAGGCTCATACCTTGCTGGCTTTTAGACCAATGGACTCAAGAGCCTCCCTTACCCAAGCTTGGCGGTTGTCCCAGCTGTGTGTATGGACTGGGATAAGTGTGCTTTCGGGAGGCTGTGGGTAACAAAAGCCACAGTGCAGGCCATGGCTTCATGCAGGGCAGGGCCGGGCTGGGCTGTGGGGAAGGGACTTGGAACTGAGGTCTGGGAGACTTCTCTGGCAGAGCCCAGAGAGAGCTGGGCATTTCCATGCTTCAGGCCCTCAGCCCTTTTGCCCTATAGCAGGTCTCTGGAGATCCAGTGCCTGCTGAGCTACGAGTGCCTCTTGAATACATCTCCTTGGTGGGCTGCAGCATCTCTGTCGTGGCCGCGCTGCTCACCATACTACTGTACGCCCACTCCAGGTAATCCTCGCCCTGCTCAGCCCACCTACTTCCGCTGCGCATCTTCCTTCATGTCCCAGCTTCCTGGGGTAGGTGGGGCTATTCAGAGGGAAGGGCCGCAGGACTTAAGCCATCCTAACAGCGTGGCAGCTAGTGGGTCGTTCCCCATTAGCTTCAATTCCCCCATCATTGTGCATCTGTGAGCCAGGCCCTGGCGCCGACTGGGCAATGTTCCACCCGCAGGAAGCAAAGTGACTCCGTCACACGTATCCACATGAACCTGCAGGGCTCTGTTCTGCTCCTGAATGTCAGCTTCCTTCTGAGCTCCCAGATGGCCCTGCCCACAGTGCCCAGGTCAGTGTGCACGGTGCTGGCTGCCACCCTCCACTATGCGCTGCTCAGCTGCCTTACCTGGATAGCCATTGAAGGTTTCAACCTCTACCTTCTCCTGGGGCGCGTCTACAATGTCTACATCCACCGATACTTGCTCAAGCTCTGCGTGCTGGGCTGGGGTAAGGGACATCTATCTAACCTGCCTCTGAATCTTCCAGAGCACAGGGTGCTAACCCCAAGTCCCCCCGCCTGTCACGGCAACTGCTGTGTGACCATCCCTGTCAACCCTCAACGCCATTTTCAATAATACTAAGTGCTCACTACAGTCTCTAACTCCATCTCCATCGATGACATCACTTCCACGGCCACCTCCACCCCCAGCAGCACCATTGCCCCTGCGTGTCCTCACCTCCGGATCTGCATCTGTTTCCAACACTGTCGTTTCTACTATTGTGACTTCATCACCTCTACCTCCAGCAGCACCATTGCCCCTGCGTGTCCTCACCTCCGGATCTGCATCTGTTTCCAACACTGTCGTTTCTACTATTGTGACTTCATCACCTCCACTCTTGGCACTGCCGTCACCCCCAGTCCCCTTTCCCCACCATCACCCCCACCATGTCCCTGGCCATACCTACCTTTACTTCCGTTTCCAGCACCCCGTCTCCTTCATCCTCATCACCATCCTCATCTTCACTGCACCCCGCCACCCTCCCCTTACTATTCTTTACCGCAGCATCACGGACATCTCCATGACCTCAGTAACCTCTTGTTATGGTCTCTAGTTCCTCTCAAGTTCCCCGGCTACCCCCACCTCCTGTCAGCTCCCTGCCACCTCCCAGGTGGCCACCACCACTGCTGCCACTCAGCCCTGGAACCTCACTGATACCATCTTGGAAATGAGCCTCTTCCAAGACCACTAAGCTAGCTCCGGGGCTGCAGCTCAGCATAGTGGCATGCCTCCCTCCCCCCTTACCCCCCCCCATGTCAGCAGGCCCAAGGACCGGAGCCAGCTTGTCTTGGGGTCTCGCCCTCCAGGCTTTCCAGCCCTCTTGGTGCTGCTGCTTCTGGTGATCAAGAGCTCAGTGTATGGGCCCCACATGATCTCTTTCTCCAAAAGCCAGGAAAATGGCACAGGCTTCCAGAATGTGTCCATGTGAGTGCCTGGTGAGGCAGAGGGGCCCCCGTGCGGGCCTGGTCTCTCTAAGGTGACGTAATGGCTGAGGGGTGAAGAGCCATGATTTAGACGCAGGGGGGATTCCAGTGGGAGGGTCTTCCCACCTCAGTTAACGTATGATAATGTCCAAAGGCCTGCCTTCCAGGTGGGTCTATGTTCTGTTGATGATTAATACTAATCCACACAGTGTCTGTCTGTCTGTCTACCTACCTACCTACCTGTCATCTACTTTTCTATCTACCTTTTATCTACCCTCCTTCATCTGTCTGCATCTCTAAACTAAAATGACTTTCCAAACGCAGTCTGGTCATATAGCAGGGATGCTGGAGTAGTAAGCAGTGGTAGAGCCTTGTGCTAGAATATTCTGTAACAGCAAAAGCAAAGGATGCATAATGCTGCTCACCCATGTGCATGACTCTTGCAAATGATGTTCAAGGACATTGTGACTCCAGCATCAGGGCCCCAGGAGGGGATATCTAGATACATGACTGTGACAGGAACCCAGACTCAGGTCCCAGGCCAAGAGGCTTCAAGTTCAACCCTTGCCCCAGCCAGCGTATGCTCCTAAGCAGAAGTCTTAACTGTGGGATGGAGATGGTTAGGTGCCCGCTCCTGGTCTGTTGTGAGGATTGCCTGGGATCACTCATGCTGACCATGCGGCATGCTCTGACTGAAGCAAAGATTAGCACCTCTTTTGAAGTGTCCTAGAGAGGAAAAGTCCAACGCCTCTTGGAGGGCCTAGGCCCAGGTCATGGCCCAGCAGGCACCCCCAAGTTCAGTGTCCTCTGTGGAATCTCCCTACCGCTCTTCTGCCCCCCAGCTCTTTTATGCTCGAGCATCTACCCAGCAAACTGTGGGGTGGTGCTTCACGTACTGCTTGACTCTAGGTGGGGAAGCATCTAGGGAGGTGTGTCCCATTACACAGAGGTGGTGGCAAGATGGTGGCGGTGGTGGGTGGAGTGGAAGAGGAAGCTTCTAGAATGAGAGCCTAGATCAGCGATCTACAAGACATCGATCAGGTTGGCATGGAGAAGGTGAGGCAGCAAGATGAGGGAAGTAGACTCAGGAAGTGGATGGAGGTGTCAGATGGGCTCAGGGTTTGGGCATATAAACTATCAGGCAAGTTACAATCCCTGGAACAGCAAGACCAGGCAGGGGTAGAGTCAGCCCCAAGGCTCAGGTGCACTTGGCATCCTGCAGGTCTTGAGGTCTTGCTAATCCTGACCTTTCCTCCTGTCCTGCAGGTGCTGGGTACGCAGTCCCATGGTACACAATGTCCTGGTCATGGGCTATGGTGGCCTCACATCTCTGTTTAACCTGGTGGTGCTGGCCTGGGCTCTGCGGATTTTGTGCAGGTTACGGGCGCGGAAGAAGGCTCTGAGCTCCTGGGCCTACCGGGACACCGTCATGGTGCTGGGCCTCACGGTGCTCCTGGGCACCACCTGGGCCCTGGCCTTCTTCTCCTTTGGTGTCTTCCTGCTGCCTCAGCTCTTCCTCTTCACCATCTTCAACTCGCTCTATGGTAGGGCTGCAGGAGCTCACAGGGTGGCAGGCACTGGGAGGGGACTAGTCACCGAGGGTCTCTAGGTCAAGGGGTGGATGATGGCGGAGTCCACAGCTCCATTTAAGCTGATCTGGGGACATATCTGCCCAGAGGGGAGGGTTGCCTTTGAACTGCACAAAGGTGACCTCCGGGTCTGTCCCTTCATCCCCCAACGATAGGAGGTTGTTGGTTCTGGTGCCGTTCTCACTGACCAGCCTGTCTTGCAGGTTTCTTCCTCTTCCTGTGGTTCTGTTTGCAAAGGCATTACTCAGACGCCGAAGCCAAGGCAGAGATGGAGGCAGTCAGCTTCTCCCAGACGACACATTAACCCAGCTCCCGGCCTGCAGCCTCAGCCTATCCTGCTTCCAGCAGCCCACGGCCTTGGCTCATCCTGGGACAGTGGTGGGCAGGTTGTGGAACACCAGAGTCCACTGTACCCTCAAGGGATCCTTTTTACCTCCCAGAATTACCTAGGGCAGAAGGCAGCGTGTCCTGGGTGCAACTCCATTGGCCAGGCTATGGTCTGCGAGCCAGGAGGTTACGCCAGACTGGATCACACCTTGCACCCTGCTCAGCACTTACAGATACAGCCTTGTGGCCTGTTTCTGGGGCCATTCTTCCTTTTGCCAGTCCCATCTGATGACGACTTCAAGTTTCCATCTTTCCAAAGGTCAAGAAATCCAGCCCTTCCCCCTCCTTAACCTACACAGCCAAGACAAGACCTCTGTGTCTTTCCCTGAAGCAGAGCCCGCTGGGCTTGAGGGATCTAGCTGCTAGCCCACTGTGTAGGACCCGATTTTCCTGGTGGGCCTGAGGGTGTGTGTTCAAAATCTACAAATTCTGCCCACAATGGGAGCGCATCTGTGTTGCTATTCAGACCAGGTGGGAGACCGCGCTTCCCCCAGGATGGACAGTAGGGGGCGCTGTTGCCTTGTGTGCCAAGGCATTGGCTCCAAAATTGCCGCTGGAAATGCAGCTGTTACCTACCTGTCTGAGGACCCATCGACAAGTAGGAGAGTCTGGGACCTACAACGCCATTGGCTTTCACACATCCATTGTCTCTTTCTCTGTGCAGTTGAACAAGGTCATGTTTGGGGGTTTGGGCCCAGGTGTTTCTGGCACCCAAACAGCTGCTTGGGGTAGACATCAGACATACCATGTACTTGAACCACAGAAAGGGAATCAGAGCTGGATGCTATCCTCCTGGACATTTCTGGGTAATCATGTCTCCATCCTCCCAGGAGGTCCTCTGAGTGTTTCTGGGTAATCATGTCTCCATCCTCCCAGGGAGTCCTCTGTGTGTTTCTGGGTAATCATGTCTCCATCCTCCCAGGGAGTCCTCTGTGTGTTTCTGGGTAATCATGTCTCCATCCTCCCAGGGAGTCCTCTGTGTGTTTCTGGGTAATCATGTCTCCATCCTCCCAGGGAGTCCTCTGTGTGTTTCTGGGTAATCGTGTACTTAGCCCCCCACTGGCTGCGGAGTGTACAGGCTCTGGGCCAGGCTGCCTGGGATCAGATGCCAGGTCTGTGGCTGTGGGCAAGTTGTTCAGCCTCTTTGTGCCTTAGTTTCTCCATCTACAGCAGGGACAATAGTAGTAACTGTTTGGAAGATTCAGTAAAAGAAAATCCACTTAAGTCTTACTACATGAGGCCTCAAAAAGTGGTCACTGTTATTACTAGATTTATAGTATCATTTTTATTCTAATTATTTCTCTCTCTGTGTGTGTATGTAGTGTATGTGCACACACGTGTGCAGGTGCAATATCCTTGCACATATGTCCTGGAACCAGAGAAGGATATTGGGTGCCCTGTTCTCTGACTCTCTGCCTTATTCCCTTGAGACTGGGTTTCTCAGTGATCATGGAGCCAGGCTGATAGCCAACAACCCCAGCAATCCTTTACTTTCACCCAACACCCCTCCTGCCCCCCACCCCGACCAGCACTGGGGTTACAGGCTCATGTGACATACTTGACTTTTTTTTACATAGGCGCTGGGATCTGAACTCAGGATCTCATGCGTGTGCACAAATGCTCCTATGTACTAAACCATCTCTTCAAAGGCCTAGTTATTGATAACAGCTTCAACTGAGGGAAGCTGTTTAGGTCCCAGGCCTGGTGCTGTTTGACCCCACAGCTCCTCCTTAGGCATATCCTTCCATCTTGTGGCTTCCTCCCCCACTTTTCTTGGAGAAGGACCTTGCTCACCCCCTCTGGCCCCTACTGTATCAATGATGTTCCCTACATTCTACGACTCCAGGCTAGCCATGTCTCCACCCCAGTTTCTGAGTCCTCCACTTATCCATTTATCATATCTTTCATGAAACCTCCCCAGTTGCACCACAGGGAAGGCCTCTTTCCCACGCTGGCTCCAGGCTGGATCCTCCACCAGAACCCCCCATGGTTAGTCCAGCATGGAGATCCTTGGGTTTGGTCTCCACGTTAATGAGGAACCTTTGGACAACTGGATGGGTGGGAGAGAGGTGACCCAAGTGAAACAGGGGCCTTGCTTGAGCCAAGGACCTGGCCTCTCAGAACTGGTAAACCCAGAGCCACCCGAAGGAGGACATGGTCGCAAGGACAGCCTGTGGCTCTGCACCCCACTGAGGTCCAGACTCTGGGGTAGCACTTCATGTATCTACCCCAGTAGGGGCGGGAAGTTGGGTCAGCCGGAGGAGGTATGGGCTGCCAGGTCTGCTCTAGCTTAGTGTTCCCAATAGACATAGCCTAGGTGGTGGACCAGCTTCTGAGCTTCCAGATGGGCAGGAAGGTAGGAAGGTCTGGGATGGAGTTTGGGGATGCTGCCCAGAGGAAGGCTCTGAGGAAGGGCTGACAGTGGGCGTGGTCTCAGGAAGGCCTGGTACATCAGGCACGAGCATGGGTGAACAGTGGCTGTTGAAGAGAGAATTCCAGATAATGCAAAGGAATTTTACTTTTGAAGACACGCTCACACTAAGAAGTTAACTCGTCTATCTGAAATTCAAATTCCGCCTCATGTCCCATATATCTATTTTTATTTTTGCTAAATCCAACCTTAATTAAAAAGTATTGGCTCAGGAGTCTGGGCTGTGGGCTCTTCATCTTTCCGATCACCCTAACCAACACCAACTGAGCAGCCCCTCTGCCCATCAAACGAGCCCACTCACTCAGCCCACTCAGCGTGTCCTTCCACCAGCAGGAACCCCAAGGGGTCCCACTGCCTCATCAGCCCTGGCTCAGAACCAGCGCCCCTCTGAACGGAGCCTCCTTCCAGGCCTCTTTGCCTCCCCAGAAGCCAGAGGGAACCTGTAGCCTCAGCATGTTCTCTCCACAGCTGAAAGCTCCCCTTCTCCTCACTCCCAAACTACCAGTGGACTTTGGGAGCACAGGGAGGTCTGACCTGCCATCTCTCTCCAGCCCAGCTTCCCTTCCTCAATCTTGCCACACCAAACAACTTTCATTTTCCCAGAGAGCATCCTTCTCATCTTTGAAGCTGGCCTTTTTTCTGGAATATTCTCCCTGATGGCTTTTGTTTGTGGAATTATGGCTCCACATCTTTAGCATCTCAGTTTGTTCCACCCCCAGCCCCCTCCAGCCCGGGCGGAGAAGCCCCTGTCCTCCAGTCTGGATGGAGCTTCCTTTCCACACTCCCTTCCCCCACAGCAGAAGTCATTTCTCCTGTGTTGCAGCTAACTGTCCCTGTCTGCTCAGCTGCCAGACGGAGAGCATTTGGAGACAGGTGCTGTGTCTCATTTGCTCATTCAGCCATCATATAATGGTTTAGCACTTATATTTTGGGCATTGCACTAGTTGCTAGGGATATATAAATGAACAAGTCATCACATTCTAGTGTGGGGGTGGCCTACAAGAAGCAGTTTAGCAAACGGATATAAAATATGACATCTGGTAACGTGCACTGTGAAGAAACATAAAAGAAGTGAGAAGTGGGGGCTGAAACCCTGGTTTCATCAGGTGGGTGCTGGGGTATTGGGCTTGGGGTGCAGGAGAGGGTCAGTGAGTGGACCCCAACTGGTCATTGTTGGGGCAAGGTTTCTCTCTCCATCCATCTCTCTCTTCTTTCCTTCCTTCCTTCCTTCCTTCCTTCCTTCCTTCCTTCCTTCCTTTCCTTCTTTTTTTTTTTTTTTTTTTGGTTTTTCGAGACAGGGTTTCTCTGCAGCTTTAGAGCCTGTCCTGGAGCTAGCTCTTGTAGACCAGGCTGGTCTCGAACTCACAGAGATCTGCCTGCCTCTGCCTCCCGAGTGCTGGGATTAAAGGCGTGCGCCACCACCGCCCGGCTCCTTTTTTTCTTTCTCTTTCCTTCCTTCCTTATTTTAATAATTTATTATTTGTATATTATGCACATTGGTGTTTTGGCTGAATGTCTATGTGAGGGTCTTGGATCCCCTGGAACTGGAGGTACAGACAGTTGTGAGCTGTCATATGGGTGCTGGGAATTAAACTGGGGTCCTCTGGAAAAGCAGTCAGTGCTCTTAACCTCTGAACCTCTGAACCATCTCTCCAGCCCCAAGGACAGGGTTTCTTAAAGCATTTTTCCCATGTGGTGGTAGTGAACTTTGGGGAACCTCGGGGTAGGGAGGTTGGGAAGGTGAGTCTCCTCTGAAATTAGGCTCCCAGGGATCTGGGGTGGTTCTGGGTTGGGAAAACCTCTGTAAGAGATTGGTAATGGTCTCAACCTGGAGGAAAACATCCCTAGGTTAGGTCAGGAGGATTTTATCTGTGAGTAATATCAAATAAAAAGCTTCCAAATTTATCTTCCTGAATCACAAGAGGTGAGCCACCATGAGGGGCAGGCCATGGAAGGGAAAGGAAGAGCAATGGAATACTGAGAGGCCATGGGAGATGCTTAAAGACATAAAAGCTTCAATGACAGGAAGTGCACATAAGTAAGACAAGTAAAAATGGTGGGGAGGAGAAGGAGGAAGAAGAAGAAGCGAAGGGAGAGGAGCAACAGAAACCCAGTCTTGAAAAACCAAAAAAACCAAAAAAAAAATTTTTTTTTACTTTTTATTTGTTTTATTTATTTATTTTCAAGACAGGGTATCTCTGTGGCTTTGAAACCTGTCCTGAAACTAGCTCTTGTAGACCAGGCTAGCCTCGAACTCACAGAGGTCTCCCTGCCTCTGCCTCTCGAGTGCTGAGATTAAAGGCGTGCGCCGCCACCACCCGGCTAATTCTCAAACCTAAAATTCAACAGACAATCCACAGGGGAATGAAGGTGTAAGCTGGGGACTGTTTACACGGTGACAGAGCCTTGGCATGAAATACGAGAAGAATGACAGAGGCCCAGAGAACGGAATCAGAAAAATCTCACAGTGGAGTCCAGAAGAGGAAACTAGAGGAATGAAATGAACATAAAAGTTCCAGGTTTTCTAGAAGCGATGAGAAGCAGACCCGCAGAACCCGGGGAGTGCGGCGCGTCTCAAGCACCACCTGTGAAAATGAAGTCATGTTTTACACACCTGGAGAAGTGAGGAGAGCAGTCACAGGACAGACCGCGTGCACGGCGCGAGCTTCTGCTTAGCAACCACAGGCTGGGAGACTGTAACGACAGCCCCACAGAGAGGAGAACATGGAAATGTTAGCTGGAATTCCCTGCAGCCAACAGCCCTTTCGTGAACTAAGACCCAAAGGAAAATCCGTTCCTTCTAACATTTAAATGTCAATGAAAGCTGCGAGCAATCTTAACGGCATTTCGGGAAGAGCGAATTTCAACACGGAAAGGGATTCCGGGAGATCACGCTGAGACACAAGAAGGAACGGTGAGCATAGGACACTCGTTCTAAAACATGTTTTGCCATTGTCTCACTTAGCCCCGGCTGAGCTCAAACTCACTATGGAGGTCAGGCTGGCCTTTTCTTTCTTTTGTTTTTCCTTTTTGTTTATTTGCTTGTTTTTTTGAGACAGGGTTTTTCTGTGTCTCCCTGGCTGTCCTGGATCTCAATGTGTAGACCAGGGTGGTCTCGCGAACTCAGAGACTTGCCTTCCTGCCCTCCTGAGTGTTGTGAGTACGGGCTTGCACTGTCACGCCCAGCTTGGCCTTGAACTTCTGATTCTCCTGCTACCTCCTCCCAGGCTAGGACTACAGGCAATTGTCAGCACGCCCAAACAGGTAATTGTTCTACAGAGAGTAAACTCTGATTCTCATCTTTTCCTGTGTTACCATGTGATCTCTTCTGGGCGCGCTCCTGGCACTACCTTGAGGTTCTCCTCAGAAGTCACATCAATTTGACCACTCAGTCCTGGATTTTCAGCCCCAAAGCACAAGCTAAATAAATCACTTTGTATAAAACACCCAGACTCATGTATTTTGTTATAATCATGGAAAGTGAGCTAATACAACTAGATGTTGTCATTTAAATGTACATGACAAGACTTCAAGGGCAATAATTAAGAAAATAAAACTGAAAGATACTCATTTCACTCTGGGAAAGGGGAAAAGTAGTATAGGAAAAGAAAATAAATAAAATTCAGTTTTTAAAAAAAATGCTTTTTATTTCCTGTGTATGGATATATTATTGCCTGAATGTATGCCTGCGTACCACGTGAGTGCTTGGTTCTCATGGACGCCAGAAGGCATCGGATTCCCCCTGGAACCAGAGTTGCACACGGTTGTTGCCATCATGTGTGGAGGGCAAGTACCCAAGCCCTTCACAGAGGTTTTGAGAAATGGGGAAAGATAGTATGGAGTAGGGAGTTGCTGTTTTTAAAAAAGGATTGTTATTAATTTTCAAAATTATGTGAAGACCTATGTGTGGGCATGTGTGTGTGCATGCAGTTGCCTGTGGAGGCCAGGAGAGGGCATCAAATCCTCTGGGTCTGGCCTTAACAAGGGTTGTGAGCTGTCCTAAGTGCATGCTGGGAATGAAACTCAGGTCCCTTGAAAGAGCAGCCATCATTCTTAACTCTTGAGTCCTTTCCAGCTCTAGACATCTCTACTTTCGAGAATTCAAGCCTTTCTTCCTCTGGGCTCCATTTTCTTCCTTCAAGGAAAGACTTTCCGTGTCTCAGATTGTCTATAAATATTTTATCAGCTCATTTGCTTTTCACAATAGACTTGTGAAACAAATCATCTGTATCCACTAGCTCACAGGAGGAGACAAGCACACAGAGAGGCACGGTAGCTTACCCCAGGCCACACAGTTCCTTAGCGTGGTGCAGACTCTGTTTGCTTATTGGAATGGCGTGGGTGGGTGTGAGCCCCCAGGCAACCAACCATCTCCATGGAGGTTGCAGGTGTGTGCTCACACCAGCGTAACCAGAAGGCTCTTCTTAATAATATTGCCGGGCTGAGAAAGTGTGGGCATGCATCCTAGGCAGCCTGTGCTCAAATCTAGGTTGGCACCTGCCTGCCTTGAGTTGGCCAGCCTGTGTCTCCTGGGGACTCTGTTTTCATAACTGCATCATTGAGGCGGCTCTGATTGATGCTTCAGGATGGTGTGGAAGAGAGAAAGATGTGAGGCACCTGGACCACTTCCCCACGTGGTAAGTCTTTGGCTGGGCACCTGTCTCTGACATCCCTGGCAGCTCTCCTCCGGCATCTTCCAAGAGCTCCTAGCCAGGAGTGGGTCCTTCAGGGTGTGAGGGACAGTGGGACCAGTGCCGCGTGCCCTGCAGCTGCAGGGCACTGATGCCTTTGATGTTCCTTTGATGGAGCCTCCTCTTGGGTACAGTCTGCTCTGTAACTCCATTACCAGCGTCCAGCTGGCTGAGACTCCAGGGCTGTCAAGCCAGGCTCCGGAGCTGTCATTCCCAGAGTGACCACCAGGGGCCAGTATTGGCCATTTCTGCCTATCTATCTATCTATCTATCTATCTATCTATCTATCTATCTATCTATCATCTATCTATCATCTTTCTCTCTTTCATTTATCTATATATCTATCTATATCTATCTATCATCTATCAACCATCTATCATCTATCTATCTATCTATCTATCTAATCTATCATCTTATCAACCATCTATCTATCATCTATCTATCTATCTATCTATCTATCTATCTATCTATCTATCTATCTATCTATCTTTCATTCTCATCTGCTCCCTCCATACCACCCTCTTCTCTTGAGATCCTTTCTGCCCATCCAGAGAACTTCAGGAACCCATCGGCCAACCAGAACAGTTCCCACCCAGGGCCTTGGCACATGTCCCCTGCTCTGGAGGGGTTTCCTCTCAGAGAACTTCATAATTTTATTCCTAAAGAAGGAGATATGACAGGCATAGGGTTGGCTCCCAGTAGAAGTTCCCTTTTTACCCAGTCCCTGATGAGGGTTCTAGTGAGGTGGGTGACTGCCGGCTTTAGGTTTGTTCCCACAAGAGTGGAGCCTGGTTTAGCCCAGAATTACTGGACCCTCAACCCTCTCAGTCACCGCACAGCTCAAGTAAGATCCCATGGCTGAGCCACACTCCTGAAAGAGGCCAGGGAGAGGCTTAGGTCTTGCACACAGAAGTGTGGGGTGACTTGGACAAACGGGTTAGTTATGCAGGAATGCCACCATTGTGGGTACATGTTCTCTGAACTGGCGCCAGTCAAACACAGGACAGGAGATGATGTGAGCTCAGACATAGCTCCTGTGAGGCCATGCTACTGACTGAGACAGACACAGGGCAGAAGCCACTGTGATAAGTGATGGAGGGGGGGAGGACAGGAGAGAAAGCAATGTCTGGGTCGTTCCTGGCGTTTTAACATCGGGCAATGACAAGTGTTCACAGCAGCTGAAGAAACCGAAGGCTGAAGAGCGGAATTCATCTTTCCCATCCACTCAGCCTCAGACTTTAGCCCTGTGATAGCCCAGCCTTCCGACAAGCACCACCGAATCACTGAACTCTGGACTGCAAGAATGCCAGCCCAAGCTGTGCGTTGTATGGTCCAGTGAGGCGTCACCTGGGAACGACACCTTGGAACTCAACCGCAGTCATTGTGGGGACAGGCTTTGGCAAAGGACACTTGGCCACAACCTGCGTAGCAATTACAATATCTGCACTGCCCTGCCAGGCTGGGGACTATATCAGAATCCCAACCGCTTGCAACCAGAGCCAAACAAATGCCACTGAAGAGCTTCAGGGAAGGACATAGAGATATAGTCGCAGGATGGGGCAGCCATTTCGGGAGGAGGTGGGGAGGCGGGGCGGGGGTTGGAGCTAGCAGGATCCCATAGGCAAAGCAGTCAAGTAACACCTCTGGCAGGATAGATGTAGGGCTGGCCCTTCCCTGGAGGACTGTAGATGCCCCTCTGACTCTGTCTGGCAGATGATAACAACAGGGGCCTGGCTCCCCAAGGAGCTGCGAAGCCTGGCCTATCAGTGGACACAAAGGGTCCCCAGCTCTGCCCCCATCCCCCCTAGCCTCCTGGTCACCAGATTCTCATTTGGACATCTTTAGCCATTTAAATGGAGACGTCGAGATGGCTCAGCAGGTAAAGGTGCGCACTCTACCGGTCTGGTCCTTGGAACCCACGTAAATGTGGGGGGGCAAGAACTGACTCTGACCCACGCACATGTGCTGTGCCAAATCCTGATCACCGCCGGCCCACACACATCATGCACACAACATACACAATATGAATAGAATAAATGTAAAAGTAATGGCAACACACAGACCCCCCCGCCCCAGAGCCACCCACAGAGGGAATGCTTCTATGGATGTCTCAGCCGGGGGCCTTCAGAGAGCCAAGCCTAATCAACCTGTGGGAAAACAGGCAAGGAGGAGTTTGGATGGAGACTGACAGCTAGCATCACCTCAGTTTAGACACTGCTTGTTCCCGGAAGGGCCATTTCCATCTGGGTAAATGTCAATCCCTCTCTGGTGTGATATCCACTCCCATTCCAGTGCTCATTACAGCTGAAATGGAAGGCTGGGTAAGTGTACCCAGGGCAGGGAGAAAAGAAATACAACCTAAAGAACCCTAAATGACCCACAGCCTCTGCCTCTTTTGTAGGAGTTTGAGTATGAGAAAATACTTTAACATCGAGGGGGAAAAACACTTCAGCAATTAATGCTGAATCACATAGAAGCTGAATCTCTAGGGGGCTGGTTAATGATTAAGGGTGTTTGCTCTTCTCCCAGAAAATCTGAGTTTAGTTCCTCATATCCAGGTTAGATAGTTCCCAGCTGCCTGTAACTCCAGCTCCAGGGAGGGGCTCTGACGCCCTCTTCTGGCTTCTGCGGGATCCTGCACTCACATGGCATACAAATTCCTACAGACACACACACATTAAAAACAAACAAAAACAAAACTAAATCTAAAGAAAGAAACAAGAAACAAGAAGATGGATCTGCAGGAAGGGTTAAAAAGATGTGCCTTTAATCAAGTTTCCTAAGTTCTTTATGCGACTTTATGCGACTCCCAGCTGAAGTGACTGCTGCATTTGAAGGGTCTGTTCAGGCTCTGATCCTGGCCTGCCCCTCAAACTGTGCTGTCGCCAAGGACTACAATTGTCCCATGACTACCCGTTCTGAAACAGGTCATTCAGGGTCCTCACTGTCTCAGCTGCAGTGGAAGATTGAGTTTATATAGTCCCCATGACCCAGCTCAGGCCGACCTTGAACTTGCTATGAAGCTGAGGCAGGCTTTGAACTCATCCTCAGCCTCCAGCTCTCAAATGTAAGGATTACAGGCATGCCCTACTATGCTCTATTCATTTTTTTTTGTAGTGTTTGTTTTGGTTGCTTGGTTTTTCAAGACAAGGTTTTGCTGTCCTGGAACTCGCTCTGTAGACCAGGCTTGGCCTCAAACTCATGGAGATTCTCCTGCTCTGCCTCCAGAGAGCTGGGAGTTAGAGAATATCCAGGGTACGTATACAGTTTAACAAAAACGACCAGCACCACCCCAGTGAAGAAAGAGAGCTTGGGTCTCACTGACCAGTCTCTGCCCTCCTGCCCTAATGCCCTTGAAGCAGCACGGAGACTGTCCTGGCCCTCAGAAAAATCCCCTAGGTTTTATTTTAACTTCCCCACCTGTGTCTACATTCCTAAACTATGCAGTATGGTTTTGCCTGCTGGAGAAGTCTCCTTTTCACCTCTCCCCATCTTCCTTTCTTTCTTTCTCCCTCCCTTCTTCCCTCTTTCCTACTCCACTGAGATCTAAACTTAGGACCTTTTGCCCCCCTAGGAAGTGCTGCCATCTGGCTCTACCAGAGTCCTCTTTAGAAAGTTTCTGCTTTTGAGCTTCTCTCTTCCCAGGTGTGTCCAGTTGACAACCAAGATTAAGCACCACACAGACAGACAGACAAACACATTTAAAAAATGGCAAAGCCAGGTTGGGTGGTAGCACACACATTTAATCCCAGGCAGAGGTGGGTGGATCTCTAAATTCAAGGTCAGCCTGGTCTACAGACTGAGTTCCAGGAAAGTCAGAGCGTCACAGAAAAACCCTGTCTTGAACAACAACAAACACAAAATAACAACAACCCCCCCCCCAAATAAACCCTGACAAGTGTGGCTCTTTTGGGGGTATTTTATGTGCTCAGCACATCCTGAGGAGTGACCAAGCTGATCTCGTCGTCCCAGTTTTTAATGGCTTCTTTTTACATTGCCCATGTTGGACCTCAGAACATCTCCGTGTGTGCATTTGTGTGCACATGTGCTTGCACGTGTGTGTATGCACGTGTGTGTATATGCATGTGCGTGGGTGTGGGTGTGCGCATGTGTTGGTGTTGGGAGCAGTGAGACCCCAGATCCTGAATTTCTTGTAATCCCCTGAACTGAGTGCCTACAGGTGCTCTGAGCACAAGACCTTCAGGAGTTCCTGATGGCAGGAGAGTGGTTTCTGGTGGGTTTGGCTGGGGCGTGGCTATCTCTATATAATCTGCCCCTGAACACAATAAAGGGGGCATTCTTGGGATGACCCCTGTCTCTGTCTCTCTGTCTGTGTGTGTCTTGTATATTTTAACCTCCAGCCCCTTGCCTGAAGCCCGTGAACTGGGTTCAAGTGCACCGAGTGCAGACACGGGGGTACGGTGCGCGGCATGTTGGTTCTGAGGATCAAACCCAGGGCCTTGCCCATGCTAAGCAAGCTCCCTACCCCACAGCGTCACCCCAGCGCCTAGGACAGGGTGACATCTGTGGTGACAGCCGGCCTCCTTATCTCATCACTGATCTCAAGGGAAAGTTCTTGACAGTTCACCTGAAAGTATAATGTTTGGTGAGGTGTCTGGGGCTTTCTTTCTTCTTCTTTTTTTCATTACAAAAATCAGATTTAGGAAGTTCCCTTCTATTTCTGTTTGGTTGAGGTTTTTGTTTTTTTTTTTTTTTTCCAGTCTTGAATGGGTAGCCCTAGAACTTAAGCAGAAAGAGAACTGTGAGTTAAGACCAGCCTGGGCTGCAGAATAAGGTCAGTCTCAACAAACCCTAGAAGTAAAGAGCAAGAATAGATGTCAGATTTCAACCCGCAGCTTTCTTGGATTATATTGCAATGATTCCTTGGATTTCCCACCTTGATCTGTTCCTGCCATGGCCACAGTCATTTTCCTAGCTTGTCTTGGTTGGATGGAACTCCATAAGACCTTGTCTTCTCATTGGGACCTAGAGTTAGTTTGCTAATAGTTTATTAAGAATTTTTGCATCAGAGGGGGAAGGAGGGAGGGAAGAGTGAGAAGGAGGGAGGGAGGGCACTGTAACTTTTTTCTGTTTCTTGTTGGGTTTGAGGATCTATATTATGTTTACCTCAGAAAAAGATCTTGAGTCTTCACAAGGGTTTGGAGTAGCTTGAAGCTGCTCTCCTGGGAATGTTGGGTAAGGTTCTCTGGTGAAGTTGCCAGGAGTGGAGAATGCAGTTTGCTGGTGAAGTTGCCCGCGCGTGACTTGGCATTGTGGGGAGGTTTGTGAATCCAGATACAAGTTCTTCAGGGACTAGGACCTTTCAGGTTTCTAGCTCTTCTTTGAAAGTTTTTGTTGATATTTTTATCTACTCATTTTGTGTGCACGTGTGTTTGTGTGTGGGAGTGGCCCTGGTATCCTGGCGTGTATGTGAAGGTTGGAGGATGACTTCGGGGAGTTTGGTTCTCTTTTTCATCATGTGGAAAATTGTGTGGTTCCAGGCCCCGAACTCAGGCTGTCATGCTTAGAGACAAGCACCTTCACCTGCTGAGTAATAATTGATTTCTAACTTGACGACCTCATGCCAGAGGAGTAACTAAAGTCCTTGGAAACCTATTGAGATTTGTTTTTATAACAAAGAATATAAGCCGTATTTATAAATGTGCTTGGGGGTGCTTAAAAGCTTGTATCTTCAAATGGTTCCCACTGGTTTGTATTGTTTATTCAGTCTAGTTTATTGGATCCTTCAGGTCTTCTATAGCATGTTGTGTTCTTTCTAACAAATTTAAAAAATGTCTTCAAATCTATCATATCTATTGATTATGCCATGTAGTTATTTTGCACATGATATAACTCTAATATTGTTATGTTCTTTTAGTAAAATTAACTTCTATTAATTTTAAAAAATGATTTATTTGCATTGGTGTTTGCCTGCATGTATGTCTGTATAAAAGGGTGTTGGATCCCCTGGAACTGGTATTACAGACAGTTGTGAGCTGCCACATGGGTGCTGGGAATTGAACCCAGGTCCTCTGGAAGAGCAGCCAGTGCCCATAACCACTGAGCCATCTCTTCAGTCCCCTTTATTACTATTTTACTATTATCTTTACCTCTAGTAATGCTTTTTACCTAATGTTTCCTCTCAATAGAAATACCTATATCAGCCAGGTGGTGGTGGCACATGCCTTTATTTAATCTCAGCACTCGGAAGGCAGAGGAAGGCAGATCTCTGTGAGTTCGAGGCCAGCCTGGCCTACAGAGTGAATTTCAGGCCAGCCAGGGCTGCACAGAGAAACCCTGTCTCGAAAAGCAAACACAACACAAACAACAAAGAAATACCTGTACCAGCTTCCTTTCTAAAGGTTGATTTATTTACTTTTATTTATGTGTATGTGTGTGTGCTGGTGCCCACAGAGCCCAGAAGCTGGAGTTGCAAGTTTTTGCAAACCTTCCCATATGGGTGCTGGGAACCCAAAGTGAACTCTCTGGAAGGACTTCAAGGGCTCTTAACCACTGAGCCATCTCTCCAGCTCTGCTTTCTTTTTTTATTAGTATTTTTATCCTCCAGCTTTAAATCATTTGTCTCTTTTTATGTTTTAGAACTCTCTGTCTTTTTTTGTAATTGTCTCCATCCAGTCAGAAATAAGTTTTCTCCAATTGGTGCATTTGGTCCATTTATATTTCATATAAACATGAATATAATATACGCTTTCTGTGTTATGACTTCTCACTCATCCTATTCTTTCCCCCTTCTTGGCCTCTAAATGTTACTTGTGTGTATTTATCACTGTATTTGCTTTGTGAATTTGGAATGACAGTTCGGTTTCTGGTCTTTATTGCATCCTTTTCTATCTAAAGTGCTCGGTGATAAACAGCCCGGCTTTCCTGACTCGTGGGCTGCCCTCACGTGGACGGTCCGCTTTACGACTCCTCTCCCTTGCTGTCCCTGGGTTTGACATCTGTCTTGCTCATCTAGTAAGTGCCCAAACCTAAGCCCACGTGTACACATCTGTGGGTGTCCTTGACACTAAGGTGACTTCAGTGGCTTCATTAAGGTCCCTCGTCAGACTCAGCGTTCATGTTCTCTAACCCCCTTCTAGATCTTTAGTGTTGTTTCTAAGTCCACAGAAAGAGGAGGCCCTCCATTTCCAGAAATGGAAATCTCACAGTTAGTTTTACATTCCTGGAGCTTGAGGCTCCAAAAGGATCCATTCATCAAGTGGTCATCTTGTGTTGGCATTCCATAAGGGAAAATCCTGTCAGTGTAGCACTGTTCTCTACCTACACTGAGCTGGTAGCTTGTTGCCCGGCTTCCATGTGCCATGGCCAGCACGCTATGCTTCCTGATATGATGTGAATGGATGTGAGTTAGCGTGGATGTGAGTTAGCGTGGATGTGAGTTAGCGTGGATGTGAGTTAGCGTGGATGTGAGTTAGCGTGGATGTGAGTTAGCGTGGATGTGAGTTAGCGTGGATGTGAGTTAGCGTGGATGTGAGTTAGCGTGGATGTGAGTTAGCGTGGATGTGAGTTAGCGTGGATGTGAGTTAGCGTGGATGTGAGTTAGCGTGGATGTGAGTTAGCGTGGATGTGAGTTAGCGTGGATGTGAGTTAGCGTGGATGTGAGTTAGCGTGGATGTGAGTTAGCGTGGATGTGAGTTAGCGTGGATGTGAGTTAGCGTGGATGTGAGTTAGCGTGGATGTGAGTTAGCGTGGATGTGAGTTAGCGTGGATGTGAGTTAGCGTGGATGTGAGTTAGCGTGGATGTGAGTTAGCGTGGATGTGAGTTAGCGTGGATGTGAGTTAGCGTGGATGTGAGTTAGCGTGGATGTGAGTTTGCATGGATGTGAGTTTGTATGGATGTGATTTTGTATGGCAAGTGGGGAGCTGAGGAGGCTCCTAGGGAGGCAGGGCAGTGGATCACATATCCCAGTGACCACTCCTGTGTCTACTTGTCCCCAGACAATTGCTCTGAGGTCCTCCTGCCTCTTCTCTCATGGTTTATGAATGAGAGCAGTGTGCTGATGGGCTCTGAGCTTGAACTTCGAAGTCAAGTTGGTCTGGTGGGGATCTCAGTTCTCCTGCTTGCTGGCAGTATTACCTGGGACCTTCCATGCTGTCTTCCAGATCAGCAACAAGGAGACAGTTGAGCAGGAACTGGCTCAGAAGGCTGAAGGGTGCACGAGGTGATCTGCCTTTCAGGAGGTGCTGCTGTGGAACTAGTGTTACAAAACATATTTAAGAGCTGTTTGGGGGCTGGAGAAATGACTAAGCGGTTAAGAACACTGGCTGCTCTTCAGAGGTCCTGGGTTCAATTCCAAGCTGCCACATGGTGGCTCACAACTATCTATAATGGGATCTGATGCCTTCTTCTGGTGTGCAGGCATACAAACAGACAGAACATTGACTGATTTAACCATGAATCAATCAATCAATCAATCGACATAAAAAAGAAGCTATTCTGGTTAATGTCCTTGTGCCTCTGGAGGTCAGCTGGAACTGGGCTGGGTCCTATCACTCATTTTCTTCTTGCAAGCTTCACCTGAAAGATCAGAAACGGAGATCCAGAGAGGGCACAGATGCAGCTAAGGCCACCCAGCAGAATGAGTCCAAGGTTTTACTTCTGTTCCCGTGATGCTGTGCAGCTATGACCTAGTCTGGCCTGTCCTGGGCCTCTGTTTCCCCACTGGTCAACCAAGAGGAAGAGCTGATCATCCCAGCTTCCAGCTCCACCCAACCCCTGGGGTCTGTGCAGGGAGGTCAGTGGGATCATGGTTGCCAGGGTGACCCTCATGGGGCTGTGGCATGTGCAATGGCAAAGCTTGAGGAGGGCCAGCCTCCGCTCCGCTGCACCAGGGGACTTAATGTAGGTGTTACCAGCTTGCGTTGGAGCATCTCACAGGGAGTGGCACCTTGAGACCCGTTGCTCCCTCGGAACTGGGAAGCCTCTGGCAGGTACACCTCCCTCTCTGGGTTTCTGGGCTCTTCCAGGACCTGAGTTCATCAGGACACTGGGAGCTGGCTTCTACCTGGGCCTCCTACCAGTCTCTGCCCTTTCTAGGCTCAGGTTCTGTTCAGGGAAATATACCTGAGGAAGTGTCGATAAATCTCAAGAGTTCCACTAGGCAAAATGCTGCAGTCCCTGGAGACTGGCCCTCATCTCCCGATCCTTATCTCATTTGGGGATGGAGAGGAAGACATATTGAGTATGGGTACTTGGGACAAAGGTCCCCAGCTACCAAGCTACCTGAACTCTCTGGGCCTCATAATTGTCAAAGTTATGCTCCTTCCCTCCGCTGGTAGCCACAGGTTCCTGGAGCTCATTCACCCACAGCTTGGCCCAGGATAAGTGCTTAGTAAGGCAAAAGTAACCTCTTCTCACCATGCCTCTACAAGACTCATGGCTGGAGTCCATTCCTGGAACTAGAGGGCCTTGGCTTGGGAGATCTGGAGTAGGTTCCAGAGGCTTCTCTGGAACCAGAGCCTGCCCTGCTGCCAGACCAAGGACCAAATTAATTATGTAGGGTTCCCAGGCTATAGGAAGGTAATTGCTTTATTAGTAAAATACAAAAACTTTAATGAGCAATTAATTAGTAAGGGGTAATTGCTAGAGCTACTCATTTCTCTCAGTGGGACCAATTTTATCAATCACCTAGGGAAGGCTGATGTCATGATTTGCATCCCTCGAGAGCCTATGGGGGATGAAAGGCCAAGGACTGTCTCTCTAGGAGACCCGCTGGAGACCAGGCAGTATGCTCCATGAATCTGCCCCTCCCAGTCCATCTAGAAAGGCACTGTCCAGATGGAGGACTGAGCCTCAGAGAGCTTATCCCCTTCTCCAGGGTCATACAACTGATTGGAACGAGGAACTAATACAGCTAGGAACTAATAGGTCCTAGTCCATCTCATTCCAGAGGTAGACCCCTCTTTTTGAGGTAGAGTCTCATGTAGACTCAGACTTGCTGTGTTGCTAAGGCTGATCTGAAAACTGTAGTCCTCCTACCTCTGACTCCTGCGTGCTGGGATGACATATATGTGTCACCACATCAAGAGATACTTCTCTCTTGACGTCTCTCAGGTCCCTTTGCTTTTCTTTCTTTTTTTTTAAACTGTCTTTTTTATTGATATTTATTGAGCTCTACATTTTTCTCTGCTCCCCTCCCTGCCTCTCCCCTCCCCCTTCAACCCTCCCCCAAGGTCCCCATGCTCCCAATTTACTCAGGAGATCTTGTCTTTTTCTACTTTCTACTTCCCATGTAGATTAGATCTATGTAAGTCTCTCTTAGTGTTCACATTGTTGTCTAAGTTCTCTGGGATTGTGGTTTGTAGGCTGGCTTTCTTTGCTTTATATTTAAAAGCCACCTATGAGTGAGTACATGTGATAATTGTCTTTCTGTGTCTGGGTTACCTCACTCAAAATAATGTTTTCTAGCTCCATCCATTTTCCTGCAAAATTCAAGCTGTCATTTTTTTCTGCTGTGTAGTACTCCATTGTGTAAATGTACCACATTTTTTCTTATCCATTCTTTGATTGAGGGGCATTTTGGTTGTTTCCAGGTTCTGGCTACGATAAACAAAGCTGCTATGAACATAGTTGAGCACATGTCCTTATGGCACGATTGGGCATCCTTTGGATATATACCCAAAAGTGGATTGCTGGGTCTTGAGGAAGGTTGTTCCTAATTTTCTGAGAAGTTGCCACTGGCTGTACCAGCTCGCATTCCCACCAGCAATGCAGAAGTGTTTCCTTTTCCCCACAACCTCTCCAGCATAAGTTGTCATCAGTGTTTTTGATCTTGGCCATTCTTACAGGTGTAAGATGGACTCTCAGAGTTGTTTTGATTTCCTTTGCTTTTCTTTTATGGCTGGACATTAAGGAGATATTTTTCAGCTCTCAGTGGCTTTGCAGGCAGTAGGTATCGGGGCTCAGTTCTGTTCTTACTAACTCCCCATCTTCAGCCACAGAAGAAGCCTTCGGGACTTCAGACTCATGAGTCAGCCCTGCCCCCTCAGCCCTCTTCTGCCCCTTATCTACCAGCTTCCACCTGCAATTTCCAGATTCTTCTTTGGCAGCCCGTTTCTCTCTTCCAGGGCAGAGTATTGAGCCACACACACGAGATTAAAAATATTATTTTATTTGTGTAGGTTTTTTATTTTATTTTATTTTATTTTATTTTATTTTTTGTGGCAGGGTTTCTCTGTAGTTTTGGAGCCTGTCCTGGAACTAGCTCTTGTAGACCAGGCTGGCCTTGAACTCACAGAGAATAGCCTGCCTCTGCCTCCTGAGTGCTGGCTGTGTAGGTGTTTTGTCTGCATGTATATCTGTGTACCACATGAGTGTCTGGTGTCTGTAGAGGTCGGAAAGGGGCATTGGGTTCTCAGGAACTGGAGTTACAGATGACTGTTAGTTACTGGGTGGTGTTGGAAGTCAAACTCGGGTCCTCTGGAAGAGCAGCCAGTGCACTTAACCATCGAACCATCTCTCCAGCCCTGAGATTATCTTTAAAAGTATTTATTTTTATCATTTTAATTAATTAATTTATTAATGTGTGTGCGTGTGCACACGTGCACACGCACACACATGCATGTATGCAGATGTCCTCAGAGGCCAGAAGAGGGGTGCAGGGTCCCAGTAGGTTGTGAGCTATTCAACAAAAGTGTTGGGAAACTGAACTCTGGCCCTGTGCGCCCACTTTTAACTGATGAGCCACCTTTCCAGCCATACTATTAACTTAAAAACACTTTTAAACTGGGCAGCGTTAGTACACGCCTTTAATCCCAGAAGTTGGGAGGCAGGCAGATCTCTTGAGTTCGAGGCCAGCCTGGTCAACAGAGTGACTTCCAGGACAGCCAGGACTACACAGAGAAACCCTGTCTTGAAAAGCAGAGAGAGAGAGAGAGAGAGAGAGAGAGAGAGAGAGAGAGAGAGAGAGTTGAATCAAATACAGAAATGATCATCTAGACACAGCACGCAATACACTTTCAACTCCACAACTGAGGGCTGAGGCAAAAGGATTGCTAGGAGTCTGAGGCCAGCCTGGACTACATAGCAAACTCTGTCTTAAGCAAAACAAAACAAAGTAACAACAGCAGCAACAAACCCTGACTCAGAAAGATAATGGTAGGTAAATATTTAACAGGTTTTATTCTTAGCTTTGGAAATACTGACCAAAATGGAACTTGTTGAGGAAATCTGGGATGGGTTCTGCCTGGCCTAAAAAATACTGGCCAGTCCCCTAAGGGAAGTCCTCAAGTTTCCAGTCCCTCAGGGCTGATTGCCCCTGCAGCCCTTCTGCTCCTTGGCCATCAGCCAAGAGCAGGCCCTTGAGGGAAGTTAGTTTTCCTCCCCGGCCAATGGTTGGTGCTTCTGGGTGGCTTAGTTCTCTGAAAAATGTTATCAAGCCTCTGCACACACACATTTAGGACAATTGCCGTTGCCTGTGGGGAAAGGGGAGGGAGACCGACTGAACGGAAAACAAAGGAACTAACTCCTGAAAAGTGGACGCCTCTTGATTGGACGAGGGTCTGGTTGCACAAGCGACACACACGTCTAGAAATTTGGGGGTAGATAAATCAAGATGATTTGAAAATAAAAGCCAAACCAAAGCCACACTCTCTAGCTGTGGTTCTGAGTGTGGAACCCTGTGCTCAGCTGTCCTTCCAGCTGTGCCCAGAGACAGTGTTTGCAGAGTTCCACCATGTGCCAGTCTTGACAGCAGTGCCCAAAGTGTCAGAAATACATCCACCGAAGGATAGCACATCGGTGGGAAAGAGTAGCTTTCTTAGTAGAGGAAACCGGGATAGCTGTTCTCCAGCAAATAACAAAACCCTAATTCATGGTATGTGCACACCAGGCACCCCGACAAGGGCAACACTGCTAAAAGAATCCGCACCTCACTCCAGCCCCGACCCTTCTCCGGGCCCAGTCCCCTCACAGTGACACGGCACGAGGCCCACCTGCTCTGCTCACTGGGCAAAGGTGTGACAATCCCTCCTTTTAGAGTAAACCAAGAACTCCAGAGGCCATCTGAGGATATGACAATATGAAACTTTCCTATGGCCAAAGACATTCTAAGCAAATAGGCACAGAGTAGCCCCTGGGAAGAGGAGTGCCTCACACCCATTAAGGAATTAAGGTTCTAATATACTTAAGGCTCTATGGGTCAGCAGAAAAAAATGACAAAAAGGGCTAATAAAAATGGGCAAAGGATGCAAATTTATGTTTCACAAAAGAATGAACATGGATGATAAACTTCTAAAAAGATGTTCAGTGGCTCCTTGGCCTGAAAAGGGAGGGAGGGAGGGTATGGGGGGAGGGGAGGGAAGGGGGAGGGAGAGGGGAGGAGATGGAAACTTTTTAAATAAAAAAAAAAAGATGTTCAGTCACACGTTGAGACAAGAGTTAGAAAGTGCATCCCTGAGTGGAGATCAGAAGTTCAAGGACATTCTGAGCAATGAGGGAATTCAAGGTCGGTTTGGGCTATAAGGGACCCTGTCTCAAAAAAAGAAAAAAAAAAAGGAAGGAAAAAGGAAAAGAGGAAGGAAGGAGGGAGGGAGGGAAGAAGGAAAAAAGGAAGAAAGGAAGGAGGAAGGAAGGAAGGAAGGAAAGAAGGAAGGAAGGAAGGAAGGAAAATGCAGAATGAAAGCCCACGGTTGGATACAACTCAGTTAAAGCTTTCTTTTGGCAATTGTGGATTCTAAATCGTTACTACCTTTTATTAAAAACTTTAGTTACACAGCATTTGTGGCTTAGTCTTCTCCTTTAGAAACGTTTCTGTCAAAAAGAGTAACTCTTCTGCCCCCAAAGACCTGCCAATCAATCATTCCCCAGTGCATCACATTGAGTATGCAAACGGCCTCGTGGCTCTAGCTAGTTTTGCATCCCGTGCAGAGAAAGTCCTGCACCAACTAGAAAGGGTGAACTAGAATTTTCCGTATTGAAATAGAGTGACAGGCCTTACAGGCTGGCAAGGAAAGAGAGACAGCCACAGTCTGAGTTAAGGGTTACTAAGAACAAAGCCCCCAGTGGCCATTTACTGTACATACCAGGAGTTTGGGATTACTATTCTTGTTTTGTAGCTGGAGGAACTTGGGCCCAGAGTGATAAAGAAATTTGCCCAAAGCCGTGTGTATTCTCACTTAGAGAGAGGGACTGACCGAGCAACCCGACTGCATGGAACCCTGAGTGTGGCTTTCCAGACCCGAAGAGGTCCGAGAACATAGCGACCTCAGAAACCAACACTGGTAACTTTTAAACAAACAACTCTACCAAACGGACTTAAAGCCCAAACTCATAAAAAGGGCCAGTGATAAAAAGTCTGGTTTCTCACTCCTCCACGCGGCTTCGTCTTTTGTGGCTGCCTCTTGGCAATAAGTAACATGCTTAGCCTGCTATTTCTTGATTTATTAACCTTGGACTTTAGCTATCGACTTCTGCAAGCACTCAAGCAAGCTGGCGTACTTCCCCTTCCTGTTGTTGCTTTGCTTCTGCACCCACTCCTGCCCAGACCCTGGGCTGGGCATTTGCAACCTTGCTTCTGAGATTAGTTCAAGGTCAACGGCTCTGGCCTAGGTGGGGTCAGTGTGGTCTACCTGGCCCCTAGGTTATAAGTGACTCTCAGCCTGCAGGGCTCAGCACAGCTGTATAGGTGTCCTAGCTGAGTGCCTATTACAGGCTGGCAAAGGTCGCCTACCACTCAGAGGCAGAGGCGTGGGAAGGTGTGTTTGAGAGGGGCAGGTGAAGCTGCCTGCTGTCAGCCAGTAGGAGTTTTAATTGCCACTATTGGCCTACACATTATCCCAGGGATTTCTGCACATCTGGTCTTCTAGATCACAGGCCCTGGGTTTCCAGAGGACAGATGAGCCAGTGGTTGAGGTCAATGGAAGGCCAGACTCTTGGGGAAGAACTGCCGAGTCACCTGGTAGGAGCACTTCAAATGACAGGCTCGACACTGGGTGCCAGTTCAAACCTGTCTAGTCAGAGACTGTGGGAGGAGGCCAAACTAAATGGCAAGCTGCCCAGACAGGACAGCGATTGGCAGAGGGCACACAACAGCTGGAGGGGACAGAAGTCCCTAAAGCCTCTTTATCTTAGAGCATAGGTCCTGTATGTGGGTCTGAGCATAGAGAGACTCTTATTGTTAGACTCCTTACCTCTCCGAGCCTCAGCACCCTGACCAATACAATGGGTATGTGGGCAGCAGAAAGGATTCTGGTTTTGAAATTCTGAACTGTGACTGGTTCAGGAGTAAAATACTTGTCTATCACACACAAGATCCTGGGTTCTATCCCCAGCACCACAAAAATTAAATACAAAGAAACAAATATGGCAGCCGAGGAAGATTTCCCCCAACCATGCTAGGTGGGTTGTTGCTATGGCTACGCACTAACAGTGGCAGGGTAATCGTCAGTCAGGGAATGGTCTGGGCTGTTCAGGGTGAGTATGGCCATGCAGGGCACTGGATACACATCCTCCTTTTGCTCTCGACCCCAGGATATGGCTTTCCTCTGGGTTTATGGCCAATAGCATGTGTTCTATTCAGACGGGCAAGTAGGGGTCAGGAATGCATGGCTTGACCCTTCTTTTTAAAACTTTTTAAAAATTTTTAAAAATATTTATTTGTTTGTTGTTTGTTTATTGTGTGTGTATGTGTTTGGCCACACACATCATGTGCATGTAGAGGTCAGAGGTCAACGTACGGGAGGTGGCTCTCTCCTTCCACCATGTGGGTCCCAGGGATCAAGCCAGGTTGTCAGTGGTAGCAGCTGCTTTGACCTGAGCTCTCTCACTGCCCAGACGGTCTGTTCAGGAGTGGGGAGCCCAGTAGTGCGGCTTCCAGTGGCCACCTGTCGTGCAGGGTTCAGTCATGTGAACACCCTTAACTGCGAGGTGACCTCGCAAGGATGTTTGGGCCCAGCTGAAATGCAGGGGCTCTGTCCGCGGCAACGGCATGAAGCAACCGGCGTCCACACAGACAGGAATGGGCTCTGGCTTTGAACGGGTTTCATGTGACTTCCAAAGGCTTTCAACCCTCCCATCACGGCCAGACTTTCAGTGATCGGGATTTTTCACGCAACAGTCACATCTCTAGTTTATATGGCAAAGACTGAGGACCGGACCATACTGTCCCATATTTGCGACAGTGACCTTTCTCTGAGCTGGGCCATGCTGCTGGAGAGCTGTGCTCTCCAGTTCATCCCCTCCCCTCCTGCCTGTCCCATTTCCCCTGCACTGGCAACTTTGTTGCCTGGTTCCATAGTTTGTGATTCTTGCCCCAGTACAAAGGCCACCATCCAGAGACAAAGAAGCTGAGGTTAGGGAACCTGAGGCCCCTGGAAGATCTCAGCACAGGACACCTCAGGCCCAGCCAGGTGCTTCTGTGCCTGTGCCTGGGAGGAAGGGTATCCTAGTGGATAAACAGGTAGGTGAGAGTGGTGGCCTGGGCTCCCATCTGGATTCCCCTACTTTCTAGAACAAGAGGCATCCGTGCTCTGAGTCTCATCTTCAGACTTTATATTTTTGGTAAGGCAATAACAGAGTTGGCTTCCTCAGGATTCAAGGTGAGGCCCCTGAGAGTGATGCCCACTGAGTCAGCTCTCCTAACTATCCACATGTGACGTGAGCTCAGGACAAACGGGAAAACGAAGATCTTTAACCTTTGTGGCCCCCAGATCTGTCTAAGCTGCAGGTTCTTTCCTCTGTGGCTATGGCAGCACCCATGGTGCTAAAGCTTCTGAGGTGTGCATGGCCACTGTCAGGCTGTAGTGTGAACGGCTGCTGTCAGGCTGTGGTGTGCATGGCCACTGTCAGGCTGTGGTGTGAACAGCTGCTGTCAGGCTGTGGTGTGAACAGCTGCTGTCAGGCTGTGGTGTGCATGGCCACTGTCAGGCTGTGGTGTGAACAGCTGCTGTCAGGCTGTGGTGTGAACAGCTGCTGTCAGGCTGTGGTGTGCATGGCCACTGTCAGGCTGTGGTGTCGAGACTGAGCAGCCGCGCGCTGGGAGGCTCTGAAAACACAAATGCTCTCTTGGATATTGGAGCAGGGCTGCAGGCCTTGCATTTCTCCAGCCCTGCTGGGGTTCAGTTATGGCCTAGGCTGGTATAGCCTTGGGGAGACTCAGCTCCCTTTTGAGTCAACTGTTTCAAGGAATGACATGTTTCAGAACTGGGTTTAGCCCTCACTGCATCCCTACCACAACCCCACATCTGGTTTCCGTCTCTAGATAGGCCATGTACCTAGGTACTCTTGAGTTTTGTTTCAACAAACATCATTTGCATACCACAATGGAAATAATTTTTAAAGTGGTTTTGAAAAAGCACCCACAGCCCTAGCCCAATGGTTCTGCACCCCGGCGGCGTTGCCTGAGAGCTGGTGAAAAGCAGGGCACTGCCATGGTGGAAGGGAATGCTTAATGGAAAAACTGAGGTACCCGGTGGTAGGTCACCTCCTTAAGGTCACTTGAATCCACTTCCAGGGTCTGGCCATTACTTCTCAGAATGTCTCTCCTTGCCCCACACCTCTGCCATCCTCAGTCTTGGCTCAAATACGCTAATTCATGCTATGTAGAAACTTTCCAAGGTCCCTGGGTATCAGCTCTGCCTTGGAGGAGAAATGCTCTTGAGACCAGTGAAGACACAGACTTTGTGTTCTCTACTGGGGGTACCACTATAGTAAGCATGTTGTTGTTGTGGCCACACAGATGATCATGTGACCAATGTCTGGGTTTGCCTAGGACCAAGCAGATTCTTAGAATGCATAACTTTCCAGGCAAGGACAACTGGGGACAAAATAAACTAGCTGGTCACTTTCAAGGTGAAAACTGGGGCGAGCGTTTTCCTGGTGCCGGATGTGTAGGCTGTTTGTAGTTCTTTGCTTGTCTGCCTGATGGCCCTGTCACAGCCCCTTGTTACCAGAGTATCCCTTCCTCAGAGTCTTCTCGAGATGAGGAGACATCAGAGGATGTACGGAAGACTCAAACCCACTTTGCAACCCAGCTCTTATCTAAGCCCATGGGAAGCCAGCTGGGGACCTAGGATAAGTTGAGGGGAGGGACATCAGGGGTAAATGTCTACCTGCCTGTGCTGGTGGACAAGACTGTTAAATGTTTGGACCATCCGTGGCTTGGCGTGAAATCACAGGAGCTGGAGGGAGTTCAGCGGTAGAGCAAACGCCTAGCATGTATGAGGTCCTGGTTCCGTCTCCAGTAACACAGGCATATAGAATTAAAGCTGGGCATGTGTCTGTGGTTGGATGAGGCAGGAGGATTGCTTGAGACTGGAAGATTGGGACCAGATGGCACAAAGCAAGTTCTGATCACAAAAAGGAAAAAGAAGAAGGCTGAAGGAAGGGGGGACAGGAGGGGAGAGGAATGAAGTTACATAAACAAAATTACAAAGTAGTAAATACTCAGAGCTCCAAGCTTCCTTTTCTTTTCTTTTTTTTTTCTTTCCGATTTTGGTTTTTCAAAAAAGAGTTTCTGGTTTCTCTGTATTTTTGAGCCTGTCCCAGAACTCGCTCTGTAGACCAGGCTGGCCTCGAACTCACAGAGATCCTCCTGCCTCTGCCTCCCAAGAGCTGGGATTAAAGGCGTGTGCAACTATGCCCCACAAAGTAGCACTTTCTAATGGTTACATCTGGCTATAATCTGTCGCTGTGGTTCAGTTCTTGACTCTCTTTGCTTTCTTTGTCATGGGAATCAAGGTTCACATACCTGAGCGCAAGATGCCATGACATGTGTGTGGACAGGATCATTCCGGATTTAATCAATTTAGCTGAAGGCTCTTAGGGTCAAGCTCTTTAAAACAGGGAACATGGGCCCAGACAGCCATCCAGGGAAGGAGGAGGTGGAGATCTAGCAATGCTACCCTGCCCAGGAGTGTCAAGGATGGCCTTCATCCACCAGCAGCCAGGAAGAGTTGTGTAAAGGCTCTTGGGGCCCTCAGAAGGAACTCACCCTGTTGAAACCTTAATCCTCAACTTCTGGACTCCAGAACCAAGGACCCATTCCTGTTCCTTAAACTACTCAGTCTTTGGTCTTTGTTACAATTCCCTGGCAGACTCATGCCTACCTCTTGAGGTTGGTGACGCCTACTACATGGGTATGGGCAATACTGTAGAATACTGAGCCTCCCTCATCTTCCTTGGCTCTGAGGTCCAAGCTTGGTCTGCTCAAGCTGTCTGTGAGGAGCTGAGGTATGGGAATCTGAAAGAGATGGGAATCAGGCTGCGGGCCATTAGCTCACCGATCATATGGATGAATTCAAGGAAGTGGAGGAGAGAATGTTAAATAAGGCACATTTGGTGACTGCCAGGTCTGTAGCCGCCACCGTCATCAGGAATAATGACAGACAACAGAAAACAGTGACGGTGATCATCCAAGCAACCTAGAATCTTGACTCAGGAAAAGAAGTTTGTGTTGCTGGTGACAGAGGACAGTTCCACCAGGTTTCACCCCACTTAATGTAAATGAAAATACCCATTCAGGCCAGAACAATGTTTAGAGCCTGTCGTTACACTCTACTAGTTCTACTAGTTCTACTAGTTCTACTAGTTCTACTCAGGGCAGAGTGGCTAGTTCTGGCCTGCCTAGGACAGCTAGGCCTAAGGCCGCCTGCCTTCCAGCTTCCCTGAGAGGCCAGAGTTGGTGTCTCTCCCGGGAGGGCGTGGTCCTCTCCCAGCTCCTCCCACGTCCACCAGCTGTCAGTTTCCCTACACCTGTGCTCACGCCCCTTCTGAGTCGCCCCACATGCCTTGGGTCCACTCTTCTCAGGGTCGCTGTCTCTTTCCCTCCTCCGAGAGGGCTTCCCTGGTTTCCTAGGTAACATGTGTTCATGATTTCATACACTCTATGACCACTCTTTTATGCTATATGTAAATATTTTTCTTATATTTACGGGGTTACCATTTCTCTACTTTTTAAAATTCTGTACCTGACTTCCTCATCAAGGCACGAGCACCCTAAAAACATACATAGTATTTGGCCCCAAAGAGAACAGTTTGACACTTGGAAAATGTTGGATGAACAAATGAAATACATCAGATATGAAACTTCATGATGTAGATAAGCCAGGGACCAGTAGTCCATTCAGAACCTGCTGCTGGCCCCGTTAGGTAATGCAGCTACATTTTGGTCTCAGCCTCCTGGTCCACAAACCCTGATGCAATCCAAATGCATCCGGAGATGCAGGGTTTAGAAACGACCTGGTGCTCAGAAGTGGTCCAGGGAGCTCCTCTGAACGCTCCTACGGGTAAAGGAATGTGGGGCCCTGGGGCTGCCAGGGTTAAGGACTAACTTCCTATGGGTGGGTGGGGTGCGGGTAGAGGGCAAGTGGAGTTTCCCTAGTAGAGGAGTGGTGGGGAGTGAGTCCCCTGTGTGGGTGAAACCCTTTCTCAGTGCTAACTCCCCTGAATGTGTCTCTGTTGGAAGCCCGTATGTGACATTTGGTTTCCCCCAGTTTCCTGTGTCTGTCTAGTGGGCTCACCATGAGTGCTATCTCCAGGCTGAGGTGGGGGTGGGGGCTGGAAATGTGACTCAGTCACCTCAAGGGACAGGGCCACTCCAAAGCAGTGTCACGGAACATTGAGGACGTGGCCCATTGGTGCTGACTCAGAGTGGAGCGGTGCATCTCTCTTGCCTGCTCTCAGTGTCTCCATCTCTAAAATGGGGACAGATAATTGCCCTTGGATCTGCTGGCATGAGTGTATCTTTCAACAGTGCCCCCGCCCCCACCCCATCTTCTCCTGTCACTCTCTGGAGGACACTTCGGGATGGAGCTCTTATTCTCCCTTACTGACTAGGGGTCAGAGAAAGGCTCCAGCTTCAAAGCACCGAAATACTGCTGTGTGTCAACCACTCAGACCGCAGCGAGGTTTCCTGTCTCTAGACTGGACACAGGTAGGCGACGCTGTGTAGAAGAACCTAGAAGGCTAGCCTTGGCCGTGACCAGAGGACACAAAGTTGAGAATGACCTCACTGAGACCTAGCCGAGTCAGGGTCCGCGGCACAACCCAGTTGGCCTTGAACTCTCCATCCCCTTAACCCAGCCTCTTGCCAGGGTGACAGTCATCACTCCTGGCTTGCCACGGACTTACCAAGGCCTAGGCAAGACCCTCAGCTCTCCATCCTTCCCATCTGCTTTCTGCAAGGCTTGGTGAGGCTACCCAGGATGCTGCTGGGGTGTGCTCTAGAGTAGTGACCTTGCACACTCACACTGCCATGAAGAATGACTTCTGCCAGGTGGCCGCTTCCAGCTTCCAGCGGCCACCTCCATTAACAGCAGGAACAGCTCTGAGCACATGAAGGGCTGCCGGCCAGATGTCGGTAACTTAGCTTCTGCTCTGCACTGGGGATGGGGGACATTTACGGGGCACGGAAACATGTGTCAGCCATTGTCCAGAGGGATCCTCACGGCAGGGATAGGTGCCTCTCACACCGCTGGGCACTCGGACTGAGGCTAAGCGAGGGGACAGAACAGCAGATGGAGCTGGGCTCCAGGTTGTACGCTCCTGGGCCCTGGCCTCACCATCTCCACTGGCTGCCAGGGTGTTTGTTTTCTGAAACAGAGGCCCCACACTTAGTACTTACCAGGCAAATATTAGCTCAGTGGATAAATACAGGAACTAGTGAAAAACGAATGGCCCAAGTCAGTTAATCTGTGACTAGGAAGCCCTGTCTGAGCTTGCACAGTCGTCACCACAGGTGAAGCAAGTCCCTTCTCAGTGCCCAAGACAAGCTCAACCTTGGCTCAACCACGGTTCAACCAAGGCTCAACCAGGGCTCAACCAGGGTTCAACCAGGGCTCTCCACAGAGATGGGAGCTCGTGCCCTGGCCTTGTGGGCCTCACCAGCTCTGAGAGGGCACATGGAAGCTTAGCTTGAAAGCATGGGGTACAGACCTGGGGACCTTCTCACCCTGTCCCTCAAGTACCTGAAAGAGAAGGGATCCATATTTTCTCTGTTTTCAATGGGTGATGGTGGGTTTAGGACAGATTCTGGGGTCCATCTGCCTGGGTGTGACTTCAGGCCTGTTCTTGGACCCCACTCTGTCTTGTTTGGGAGTATCCCACCCCTTAACACCAGGTGGCTGCTCCTTCCAGGATGAGGGGGGAATCAGTGTGACCCAGACAGAGCCTGCTTTTGTCTCAGGCCTGGATCACGGTGGTTACAAACATCTCTGCAGTTGGCAGGTCTGAGACCTGGACACAGTCTTGTGACATTTCATGTTCTTAATGGGCTATCCCATTAAGATCCCAGGGGATGGATGCTCTGGATTGCCAGGAGACCAGGCCTTCAGACTCACAAACATTCCTCAGGCACCTGCACCGCCAGGGCACACTGAACTGCCCAACTCTTGTTAATTTTGAGAGGCCATCAGAGCAAAAGCAGGGTTTCCCACTTGATAGATGACCTGAGTCACAGAGAGGTTAAGCAACTTCCCCAAGTGCACCCAGCCAAAGAGGGCTCAAGACTGGGACTCTAGCACCAGCCCTTCCCATTAAGTGACAGGGAGCGATGGTGACATCACATGCCAGGGGCCCTGAGGGCACACGGGAAGATGTGAAGCGTGGTTGTCACAAGTGAGGGAGTCACCAGTGGGCATGCAGGAAGTTACCGGGACTCCCCTTGTGTCCTTATCAGGGCAGATGATATCTCCAAGGACGACGGGGAACTCGTAGTCAGGTTTTTGTGTGGGTCCTCTCTGTGGCTGTCATCTTCCCTGGTACCCCTTATTTGCTCAGCTCGGGGGACCCAGCTTGTGCTGGTCAGAGCAGAGGGGTGTGTGCTCACGCTGTAGCCAAGGGGACTTCGGTAGCCAGGGGTTCTTAAATGGAAGGGGTGATGGTGGCATTGAGGGTCTCAATAGGGCCCGGGCAGAGCGGTTGCCAGCAGGCAGGTGCTTATATCACCTCCTTGCGACACATGACCACACCTGTCCTTCCTAGACCCCGTCTGTCCGGCTGGCCACCCTTCTCCTCTGCAGCCTTGTCTCTACCTTTGGCTCTTTCATTCAGTTGCACAGCAGTGAGTAAGCACCTCCTCAGCCCTTAAGCCAGGCCCACCCACCTCAGGGCCTTTGCAAAGGCTTTCTTCCCCTAGAATACTCTACTCCAGGCACCCCCAAAGGCTACCTCCTCGGCTGCTGTCTATACTCCACCATCATTTCTCACCGAGAGTCTATCTCTGCTCCCTTATCACTCCCCTCATCTTGATAGCTCTGGATAGATTTCCTATTTATTGTGTATTGATTTATGATCTGAATCCCTGCAGCTCTGAGAGGCCAGGGATTTTAGTGGGTGGTTTTAGGATTTAGTTCAGCTGTTTCTCTTATGCCCACCACAGTACTTGGTTCCCAGTTGGCTTTGCATACACCTGTGGCATCCCTCATCCAGTCCATCCATCTATCCATCCACCCATCCGTCTTCTTTTCTTATTCACTCACCAGTTACCCATCATTTGACCAGACCCTACTCTGGGTCTGCTCTGGTAACGGCTAGGGTACATAGACGAGGAAAGTAGGGGGATCGATCTGGGCGGCAGCAGGAAACACAATGGAGTGTGGGGATCCCCGAGGTTAATCCGAAAGGAGTGACACACCCCCATGGTCCTGGCCCTCAACAGTGTTGGATACCACTTTGTTTAGAGGATTGACCTCTGCTTGAGTTGGCTTCCTGCAGGGAAGTCTGGCTCAGCCTGTGGGTGTCAGCGTTGGGGGTGGGTGTACACCAGAAGGACCCCTGGTATACCGGCACCTGACTGTAAGAACATTGAAAGAGGTGGGTGGCAGGGGCTGGGGGAGACATGTACGCACACGGCCTCTCTATTGCAGAGTGAAGCTTGCCTGTACTTCTCCCCTGGCATCTGCCCAAGATACCTGGGACAGCTGCCACTACCCATCCCTAGGAAGAAGCTCCGTCTCTGCCCCCAGCCTCTGCCTGCTTCCACCTTAGTCCAGCAGGATATCTTAGGAACTCCACCCACAGCCCTGGAGGCCTCCAGCATCCTCCAGCCCGTGGCTGCTTTATACTGCACTGCAGACAGGATATTGGGCAGGATTCAGGTGGGGCCCCAGCTCAGTGGAGGCGGAGAGAAGCCACAAAGGGCTGGCAGTTTGCAGGTGTGCGGGGGCGTGGTGGCATGCCTCCGACAGTCTCGAAAGGTCTCTGAAGCCCAGCAACAGGGTGATCCCAGCCTCATACAACGCAGCTCATGCTGTCCAGGGTAGAGATGTCAAAAGTCCACGGAGGCTGAAGACCATTCAGACTGTGCCAGAAAACTCAGGAGTGTCAGAAGGCTACAGACACCGGAAGCTAGAAGGTAGGTGGAGCCTCACCTGGACTGAGTTTACTGCTGCCTAGACAGGCTCAAACTAGGCACTGGACACCTAGGAGGAGGAGGAGGCTGCAGACGTTGTCAGCTGAAGGGCCTGCCTAGACCTGGAGGTGAGAGGCTCCTGTCCAGCGAGGGAGGCAGAGGTAAGAAAGAGCAGTGGACGTGGCAGGCCTTAGCCTGGCCCAGCCCACTTGACCTTGGTCTCAGGTTTCAGCTCCGGGCTTGGCTTTGGGTTTCTTGTCAGTGTGTCTGATCCCTGGTGTCTCTCAGGGAACGAGTGCATTAGAGGCTCTGGCTGATCTGAGGTCGTTCCTTGCTGCTCAGAGTGTGGCCTGGGCATGTTCACATGGGGGTACTGGAACGCACCGTCAGGGTGTGAGGTGTGTCCGTCTTTGCTTAGAAGGAGACCACCGACGTGAGGGCCAGAGTGAAACTTGGACCCCGGCATGTGAATTGAAGACTGGCAGCATGAACCCCATCTTTGGCTTCGTCCCCAGTGCTCCCAGAGCTGTTTCCTTCTGAGACCCATGGGAAACCGGTTTAGCAGCAGGCCACCCTACTTGTTTGACTTTGAGGAGGAAAAGGAGGCAGGCAGACTTTCCTGGTGAGCCTGCAAATGGGCAGAGCTCAGGTGTGTCTGTCTCTACTGCCACCAGCCAAGGGTCCCTTTGCCTCTCAGCCCGGGTTTGTCATCCCATCTGCAAGTGTCTAGCAGAAGGTTCCCCTCCCCTACCAGCTGTTTTCCCCCACATGGTGACCAAAGATGCACCTGAACAGAGAGAGGAAGCTCAGGCTTGCCTTGGTCTCTGGTGGGAGCCTGGCATTCCTTCTGTCTGGACCCATGGCCCCAGTTGTGCCATGGTGGTGTGGGGGGGAGCAAATGCTGCTTCTAAAACCCCAGTGCCCAACCCCCAGCCCCAACCCAGGGCCCCCAGCCAGCCAGACAAAGGTGGGTGGCTGGCGCCGCTACTCTGCCTCTGCCAGCCTGGCTCCCCCAAGGCATGTGGGCTGCACGGCGGGCCCCTGCTAATGAGCATCTGCCATCGTTCCATTATGTATCCTGCGCCACCTGTGCCCCAGCACTTAGTGGGAGACCCCGGGGGGAGGTTCCCTGGCTGCTGGTCAGAAGGGTGTGCAGAAAGTGAGAGGTTCTGGAGGGGAGACTCCTGGGACTAGGGTGTCCCGTGCTCTGCGGGATGTCTACGAAGTACTTAGGATTACAGCTCTTTATTGTATCAAAAGAGAAGTTGGAGCTAGCCGGGGTGACACAGGTCTGTAATCTCCACACTAGGGTGACTGAGGCAGGTCAATTTCGAGTTCAGGGCCAGCGTGGGCTACATGGAGAGATCCTGTCTCAAAGGAGAGGGAGAGGGAAATGGGGAGAAAGCGGTCGCAGCCTACTGGGCTCTCAGGTGAGAAAACAGGTGTGTCCGCTTTGGGAATTCCTAAATCTCCCGTAGTCAACACCTCGGCATATCTGTGCTGTGTCTGTATTGAGAAGAGGATGCGGGCACGCAGGACGGCACAGTCCAGATCCCGGTCCTGGAGACTCTGGCAGTGGGTGACCTGGCCTAGTGTTTTTCTCAAGATGAAGCAAGTCTTACCCAATCTTTGCTCCCTGCTGTACCACCTTGTGGGTGGTCACTAAGCCTCTCTGGACTTCCCTTGCCTACCTGGGCATAGATGAGCCAATGCCTCTCTACTTGATCAGAAACAGCTGGCCTGAGTCTGGAGCCTGGGCAGCTGCCACTCAAACCTCACAGGGCAGGGGCTGGGGAGGGGCAGAATAGATGGGGCACAAGTGTGTGACAGTTGGCAGAACTGGCATGGAGATGTTGGTCATCTCAGACCAAGTCTGACTTTCTGGCCAAGACGGGGTGGTTCCTGTGGAGGATCAAAGTCCTTCTGTTCCTGCACACTGGGGGCGTTTTAAGAGCAGATCCATGGGGCTAGGGAGATAGGCCAGCTGGTAACACTTGCTGTGTAAGCCTGAAAACCTGAGGTGAATCCCCAGGATCACATAAAAAGCCAAACTTGGTGGTTTGTACCTGTACCTTACCCCTGGGGAGGCAGAGACGAGAGGGTCCCAGGCTTGCTGTCCAGCAAATCTAGCTGAGTCAATGAGCTTCTGGTTCAGTGAGGGACCTTGTCCCCAAAAGTAATGTGAAGCCAGCAAGATAGTTAGGCTGAAGTCGGGCGGTGGTGGCGCACGCCTTTAATCCCAGCACTCGGGAGGCAGAGGCAGGCGGATCTCTGAGTTCGAGGCCAGCATGGTCTACAAGAGCTAGTTCCAGGACAGGCTCTAGAAACTACAGGGAAACCCTGTCTTGAAAAACAAAAAAAACAAAAAAACAACAACAACAAAAAGATAGGCTGAAACACTTTCCTTCAAGCCCGATGACCCGAGGGAGATCTCTGGATCCCACATGGTGCAAGGAGAGGAGCAACTCCTGCAGGTTATCCTCTGACCTCCACATGCATGCAGAGGCACTGGTACCTGCATGTGGACATGCATGTGCACACATGTGCATGCAGACACACACACAATAAATAAGTGTAATTCTTAAGACATTTAACACATAAGACAGAGAGTGACAAAGGAAGATACACGCTCTGGAAGTTGACTTCTGGCCTCCACACACATGTGCACACATGTGCACATGCATCCACATAGACATGTACGCAGCATATACTTCAACACATGCCAAAGAGCAAACCCAGGAGGATGCTGCCCCCATTTTACATACGAGGATACTGAGGCAAAGAGAAGTTAAAGTCCAGCAATTTGATGCTAGACTCCCACGGCAGTTATGGAGGGCTTTGGGGCAATTCTGTGGGGTACCAGAGCAGGGAGGAGAGAGAGGTTTGGAGTGGATCAGTGGCTCCCCTGGGCCAGGCTGCTTCTGAGCACAAGATAGGGAGTCACACCCTGAAGAGGCAGAGCAGGAAGGCCTCATCGTGACAGCTCCCCTGGTCACCTGTGCCATAGAGGGAACCTCTGTTCAGAGATAGGTTGGGTCTCACGGGGTACCCTGGGCCTGAAAGGCAGGCCCAGACTGGCAGATGTGTGGCAGGACTAGTGAGGGCTTGTTCAAAGTGCCTCATCTTTGCCCTGGGCTCAAATGTTAAGAGTCAGGGGCATGGCCAGTTTGATTCTCTAAACATGTTCTGGCTGGATTCAGCCCTCCTGCTAAGGGCTTTTGGGGGTGGCTAAGCTGAGGGTCAGACATTCCGTCATGCCACAACACGAACAGGAGGTTCTTGTTTAGTTTGCGTGTCTTAGGTAGCTGGGCACCCAGGCATGCCCACCTCCGAGGGCAGCCAGTGGGGGTGACCTTGGAGGCCAGCCAGCCTGAATTTGTCTAGGGAACAGGACATTGGAGTGGCCTCTTCCCTGCAGGCTGGAACCAGGGGAGCACAGAGAGAAAGGAAGTGTGTCCATGTTAGGGACCAAGGCCACTTCTTGGCATGCTGTCAAATGTCATTGGGACCAGGAAGAGGAGGGATCTGGGGAAAGGAACTTGCCTGAAGGTCAGACCCTGGCTCGGGTCACAACACTGGGCTGGCGGGCTCCTTCCCTCTCCTACTGTAAATAAGGCAAAGGCCCTTCGCAGGGTTGTAGGAGAAAGCACCAGTCACTTGTGTGACATACAGCAAGTGACTGTTGGGAGAAGGGATGAAGAGGGACAGTGCTGTGGCCAGGAGGGGATTAAAAGATTTCTGCCGCATTTGGGGGTGTGACTCTTCCAGACCACATCCCCAGGGCTTTGAAAATGTGAGGCAGGTAAATATAGGCGGGCTTCTGCTTGGCTCCGCCCCCAGCGAGCCAGAGTGGACTCCAAATAAGGTCTCAGAAAACAGGCTTGGGCGGACTCAATTTACATACTTTGGCTAGCCTTCATTTTACTTTATCTGGCAGGGTGTCCTTGAACCCCAAGCCCAGGCTAGAATCCCCACGAGGCTTAGCAGCCCGCTTAAAAGTTGAGAGGGGCCCCCTTTCTCCTCATCTTGGGCCAGTCTGGTTTTCATACTCTTCCCAGGCTAGGGGAAGGGAATGGCCCACAGTGGGAAAGGCTGTCCCAGGCACTGACACACAGATGCCTTTGTGAGGGTGGCTGAGTCACATGGGTACCACCATGCATGCTGGACCCTGGGGCTACGTGACAGGAGGTGGCATTATCACGGGGGCTGTGGCTTTCCCCACGCTTGTGGGCAGGAGGCTTTCCCACGGGAATGAAGGGAGCAGGGAGGTGTCTGGGAGCACAGTACTGTCAGATCTTCGGGTTACAGGCTATAGGATTGTGGGGTGGCTTTGGAAAGGTCCTCTTTATCTCTGAAAAAAATGGAGGGGGTGCTCCTGTTGTACAGAGGGGATGCTGGATGTTTAACTAGCTGGAGATTTGTGCCCTTATGTGTACTCAGCATCTGTATGCTGGACATTGTGCTCCAAAACATACAAAATCACTGAGCTTGCAAGGGAAACCTGTGCTTGAACTCTTCTCGCCCAGTACAAACCCATCTCTGAGCAGGCAGTGGCTGTCTGGGCTCCTGGCAAGGGTGGGCACAGCTCGTTGCTGTTCACAAAGCTGGCTTATGCAACCTGTTGTTCTCTCTGGCAGGTTAGAAAGCGATGGAGGTCTGAATGTCCCCTGAAGTTCCACCAGCCACACACTCCATCTTTCTCTCTGCCCAGGCCTAGTCTCAGGCAGCAGCCACAGCAGGCACAAGCCCTGTTGGTTTGCTGTCAATATCCTGGGGTTCATGTGCCCCCTGAAGGTCTCTTCTAGGTGCCGAGGGGGCAGGTGCCGTGTTTGTCCTCCACCGACAGCAAAGAGGTGGCTGGGTAGAGACGCTTGCCTAAGTCTCCAGCTGGCAGAGTCTGCTGTAGCCCATTGGCTCCAGATCAACATCAGTATTGCCTCTCTTATACAGAAGGGGCAACCATCAGCTTCCTGTGTCCCCTACCCCATCCCTGGCTCTGTCACCTGTCTGTAGCCCCACAACCCTCCCTGTGGAGCCACAGCTCTATGGCTGAGCCCCGGCACCATGTTTCCAGTGGCCATGGACAGCAGGGAGGATGTGTGGCTCCCATCCCAGCAGGCATTAGGGCTGCCTTTTCTCACCTCCCAGATCCGCACCCCATCCCCAATTATACACATCAGAGATGCTTTTGATACCTCCCCTCTCCCTGATTGGCTTTCCCCAGCCCTGCATCTGGTCTCTTGGATGAGAGTCTTCAGATCAGCTTTCCTTTGTCTCATCTTACAGGCAACCCCTAGTCAAACACCTTCAATGGCTCCCAGTGCCTTTGATTAGCTCTCCAGTTCCATGCATTCAGAATCATCCACCATATGCCCCCATTTCTTCAACAGGTTCTATTTCCTTCCAAAAATGGCTCTCCCCACCTCTCTACCCCTGCTGCTGTCCCCCATGGAAGGCCCTTCTGTGGCTCTCTGTTTATTGGGGGTCCTGTCTTCTCCTTCAATATTCACCAGGGGCAATGGTGTCACTAGGTTCATACCTGGCTTCTAGCCTTTGAAAGGTGTGGCCAAGAGTCCCTTGCTTTCTCTATCCCTGGGGCCTCTTCTGTGCGGTGAAGACATGGTGGAGATGATGGGGTGAAGGGCCTGTACCTGATAGGTGTTTGCCACAGGCCCACCCATGTCTTAACCATGTGGCCTTGGATAGCCACCCGCTTGTGTGTGGTCACCTTACCTCACGCAATGGTGCTGTTGTGAGGTGAGGTGGACCACTGGGCTCCGGCCTGACCCTGCCACTTCCCCAGCCATGTGACCTTGAACAAGTTAATTCCCTTCCTCTGCCCTGCCCTCTTCCTTCATTACTCCATTCCTGGAGAATATTTCTCGAGTCTCATTAAGCGTGAAGAAGGCACGAGGGAAGGCTGGGATGCCGGCAGTGTGATTGCTATTAGTCCATTACTGCTATTATGGTTATTGTTACTGCTTGCCCTCATTAGGTTTTGAAATCCCCACCACACTTGCCACCCAGGACTTGTTTGTTCACACCCTATGGAGAGGAAAGACTGGAGACTTCACTCTGGAGGCCTATGCTTATCCCCCTACTCCCCCCCATACCTCCTACCCACCCACTCCCGGCTGTGCAGGACCAGCGAACCTCAGAAGCAGAGGGAACAGCTAACACAGACGACTGGCTTGAACAAGCATGGCAGGGTTGGCCCATTTCCAAATTGCTCTTTCTGAGGTTTTGGAAGGGCTCTTTATCTGGGCCTCAGTTTCCCATTTGACTCAGCAGACTATTTCTAGAAGTCCCTGGGGTCTCGGGGTCTAGGACGTGGGTTTTGAAAGGTTGCCGCTGACGGAGAGCCAGGAACTCTGGCCTGGCTTCCTGCTGGGAAGAAGATGCTCGGAGACACAGGTCAGCATGGCCTCAAGCCAGCGGCCTGACACCCCCTTCCTCCAGGAGTCTGCCAGTCAGTGCTGACTTCTGCCTGCTGCCAAGGAGGTTCGGCTGTCCTTCAGGAAGGGGCAGTTGTTGGCTGCGCCTGGAGGAGGGGACAGCATCTGAGTGGCCTGTTGCCATGGCAAATTGGTTTCTTTGACAGAACTTCAGGAGGGGCAGCCCCCAGGGACCTTGATAATAGGGGGGTGAGGAGGCACAGTCACCCCGGCTCATTCCCATCCCTGAAACCGGCACCGGGGTTCTAAGATGATTAGAGGTGAGACCCAGGTTCCCACTTGCCAGGCCTGAGTCATGGGCATCCCCCAGGCTCCCCGCCTCACCTCTGTCAGCCCTGCCTCCTCCTGCCTCCCTCTGAGAAAGCCATGACTCACAGTTAGCCAGTCATCTCATCCCCAGCCTGAAGGGAGGAGCTGAGCTAGGGCAGGAGGGTGTCCCGGCTCTCCCTCCGGTTCTCCGGCTCCACACAGGCTGCTGACTGCGGCAGAGGGGCTGCCGGCTGCCAAGAGTCTGCCCCTACCCCTGGCCAGTGCACTTGCTAGCTAGCTCTTGCTCTCTCTCCCGCCCTTACCCACGAGAGACCCAGACTGGCAGATTCAGCCTTGGAGGTGAATCCTGAAAGGGGGTCCAGCCGCCTGACTCCTTCCAGAGCCCTCTGCCTGGCAACAGGTACGGGACTAAGGGCTGCCAGTAGGTGGGAGGAGAGGCAGCTGCTAAGAAGAGAGTGTAGAACGTAAAGGAATCTTGGGGGTGGGGGGTTAGAACAACTCAGATGAGTACAACTGTGGGGGTCTCTAGCATAGAGATGTGTGTAAACTGAAAGCTGCCGAGAAAGGGACAGGATCAGATAGAACCCGACTTTCAGAGCCACTCGTTGGGCCTCAGGAAAACCAAGGCTTGAGTGAAACAGTCTTGGGCCCAGCAGTGTGGCATCTGTGCCTTGGGACTTTCAGTCTCTGTTCTCAGCTAGATGTGATGGCACACACACCCCTGTAATCCCAGCATCTGGGGAGGCGGAGGCAGGAGGCTCTCAGGTTCAAGGCCTGAGTAGGCTACAGAGATCTCCGTTCCTATCGCAGGGATGGGAAAAGGGAGACTCTGAGAGGGCAGGCGGCTGGCCTGAGGTCACACAGCAAGTCTAGAAACAGAGAGCCAGGCTCCAGAAGAGGGCACTGTGGTGGACTGAGCACAGTACCCCTGAAGCTGGCCTCCCCTATCACTTCCCTTAGGGACAGAACAGGGCCCCAGAGACAGCACAGTCTAACACTCTGAAACCCAGGAAGGAAGGCCCAGTGAGGCCTCTGGTCTGAACGGGAGGCACCTGGACCAAGAGTCCTGGGAAGTGAAGCCAAGGGGCCAAGAGCTCCTTACCCATTAACCACAAGAGCTCAGGGCCCCCAGCTGCTTGGGCCTGATAGGCCCTTAGGCCCCCTTCCCCTGGTTCCTGTCCTCCCCACTTTCTAACCAGCCATCTGGTGGTGACCGTTAGGGCCTCCAAGGGGCTCATTTTACTGAGGGGGTGGGGCGAGGAGGGGCAGAGTCCCTTTGTCCCCCTTCCCTCTTAGGCAGCTATAGTGTGGGATGGGTGGGGACAATCGCATACCTTCTTCCGAAGGCCAAAGGAGGTCGCCTATGCATCCACTCAGCGTCTACTGAGGGCTCCCTTAGGTCCTAAGGGCACAGCGATAAGGCAAATAAGGTCAGTTGGAACTTATAGGTGGCCCCCTCCCTCCAGGCCCCCGGGGGGTCAGAGACTGTGGGAAGGGGCAGCTTGGGTCATTTGGAGCTCCAGGCTGCTGAGGGTTCCCAGAACTCAGGCCAGTCCCTGCCCCGTTCAGAAACTTTACTAGCTTTTGGGGCCAGCCTGTATCTTCCTTTGCTATTGGAGCCCCAGAAACTTGAGTTACAGCCTGCTTTGGTTAAAGCGACTTCACCTGGCCTCTCTATAAATTGTTAAATTGGCATGGGAGGGGGTGATCCTTGCCACCCTGCCTCCCACAGGCTGAGGTCTTGACTCCAAGAATCCCAGCCAGGCTCCTGGATCCTGGTCCGATCTTTGATTAGGAGGCTGTCCTTGGAGGTGACATCTCTATCCTGTAGGGACAGGCTGGTGAGGCGGTGTGGCTGCAGAAGGAGATGAGGGGACCAGAGGAGGTGGCAGGAGCTAGGGGTCTATGAGAAACGGGGAGTGAGTCAGGCTTTGAACTGAAGGGAAGGAGGAGGGAACTGTGTCTGAGAACGGATGGCTGGAATGTCCATGGCGGAGAATGCAGTATGGGAAGAGTTTGGAGGAACGATGAGAGCTCAGCGGCATGGGGCTAGTTGCAGTCCTGCCACCTGACGTGGGTCACTTCTGCATGCTTGGTGTCATGCCAGGGGGGTCTCAATCTTCCGCTCAGGGGAAGCAATGGTGGGAGGACTGGGCAATAGAGCGAGAAGGGCAGAGGATGAGTGTGCTTTGGGTCTGGCCTGGCTGCTCAGCCCCTGGATACCCAACCCCTGGCTGCTAGCTTGAGCCTCGGGCTTAGGGATGACTTCCTGGCAGAGGAGAAAGAAGTGGAGGTGAGAGTCCAGCCGAAAGGAAGGGAAGAGAGCAGACAGAGCTCTGACAGGGTAGTGTGTTCCGTGTGGATGGCCTGCTTACTCAGGATCCCCCATGGTGAGGGCAGGACAGCCGTGGAGGGGGCCGCCGTAGATGATCTCCTGTTTGGTGGATGCTGAGCCCTCCGGGGGATGTGGGATGGACTTCTAAGAAGTAGGGGAAGGGGCAGGGCCCTGAGATGGGTGTGAGAGGTGCTGGTGGGGAGGTTGGGGGAAGTGTGACAACACAGCACCCAAACCCCAGTGTTGCACCCTCCCCCTAAGACTGAGTAGGGCTTCATGCTGCCATCCCGGTCCTCAGCGTGGCCTTGCCTTCTGACTCACATCAGATGGGGGCATCATGTGAGTGCACCCGGCAGCCAAGGGTGACCAGCCTCCAGGGTCCTGGCAGATGGCAAATAGGGGGTGGGGCAGAGCTGGCACAAAAGGGCCTCTCAGAGGCAGCGGGTGGAATACTGGCAAGCCATCTCTCGCTCGGCTGAGAGCTTGTCCCTTCTCCAGGCTCTGGATCTCCATCCCCATCTGGAATTGCTGGGGGCCCCTGGGGGAGCCTGTAGATTCTGAGGTCAGGCCTGAGCTATGGAGGAGAGGGACTAAGGTTAGCCTGCTCAAACCACTGGCCTACCTGGTGAGAGATGGTCTGAGACACAGTCCCAGGCCCCATGTGTTCCAAACTCTCCAGGTTCCCTGGGATCCCAGCCTGGATTGGAGCAACTCTAAACCTCCCATGCTGGGCTCAGTGCTTTCTTTAGAGGCAAGGAATGTGGGTGAGGAGGCTTCCCCAGCAAGGGAGCTGAATCTCTGGGGCTCCAGGTCCCACTGCTGTCTTCTTCTGCCTCTCTTAGGAGGCAAGGTGGTCTTGTCTGGTCCTAAGCTAGTTGTTGGAGGACATGTGCACATACCTTGCCACTGGCAAGCCCATGCATTAGGTGATGGATTCAGGCAGGCTTGCTCAAAGAGACCTTGGCTGTACCCTTTTCTGGTTGTGTGGGCTTAGACACGTGCCTCTGTTTTCTCATCTTTAGCCATATCTTTAGGGGGCTGCTCTGAGCGTGGCAGAGTTAGCATGAACCGTCTAGATTGGCACTTGCACCATTGGGGAGTTAGCATTTTTCTCTCTCACTCCCATTGGGCAGACGGGCATACCGAAGCCAGAGACATCACTTTTTCTTATCTCCACTGCCTGAGGGGGAGCTGGACACTGGAACGAGTCAGCCTGCCCCAACTAGCCCTATCTGTGTGTCGGCAGGAAGACTTGCATGGTTGGGCACCAGGCTCCTGGGCTGGCACTGACCTTGGCGATGTGTGGAGTACAATTCCAGACAGGCAGAGATAAGAGCTTACTGCGAGAAGCTGGCAGAGCATCCAGCATCAGCAGGCAGTCCTCTCCACGTTAATGGGAGATGGGCTGGGGTTAAGGGACCAGTTCTCCTAGAGCCAGCTCTAGTGCCCTGATGCATCCTTGGTCCTGTGGCCAATAGCTTCATCCTGCCTTCCCTGTTTCAGGGCCGCTTTGACTCCAGAATGTTGAGATAGAAGACTGTCCTTACTGCCTCTCCTTCCCGCCCTTCTGTCCTCGGTCCTCTTCCTTCCTACCTGCTAGCAACATCTGCCTGGATTCTCTGTTCCCATGGCAGGAAGTGGGTGAGCACCAGAGACTCATTACACTGCCGAAGACGGAGCTTCTCTGGGCCTCAGTTTCCTTGTCTGTAAATGGAGATGACCAGGCCTGTCTCTTGTGAGCTTTGTTGCCGGAACACAGGGCAACACAGGCTGCAAATGTATAGTTAGCACTCTGCCGCTTTGAGGGTCCTCTGAAAGCTCTGCTCAAATACTTGGGGGTGCTTGAATTACAATGAAGTTCAGACCCTTGACGAGTGAACTTGAACAGAGGCCCTCTCCTCTCTCCTCTGCCCTTCTCCTCTCCTCTTCAGTCTTCCTCTCTTTGTTTTTCACACACACAGGGTTATTGCTATGTAGCCCAGGCTAGCCTCAAACTCATGATCCTCCTGCCTCAGTCTTCTGAGTGCCAAATTAGTAACTTCCTTGCTAGGAGTCTTATTTATGGTAAAGTGAGGATGAAGATACCTGAATCTCTAGGAGGGGGTGTGGGGAGTGAAAGGGGTAGCCACATGTTGCTGGGACTCAGAAAAATCAGGCCTCATCCCCATCTTCCCCAGACCTTCTCCATCTCCCATTATGGCAGTGACCTGGGTCAGGTGCACAGGTAATTAGGAGTGTGGGCTCTGGGGCTGCCTGGTTCCATCTCAGTGCCAGCAGCTGTGTGGATTTAGACAGGTGTGCTAGCCACCCTGTCCTTGATTTCATCATCATCAGCATCATTAGTAGTATTTTGGTTTTTCAAGACAGGGTTTCTCTGTTTAGCCCTGGCTGGCCTTGAACTCACAGAGCTCCTTCTGCCTCCTGAGTACTGGGATTAAAAGCACGCCGCTGCTACTGCCCGGCCTTTCTCTACTCTGAAAACAGGAGTGAAAACAGCATCTTGAGAGGGTTGAGGGAGCCATGAGATTTTAAGTGCATCATTCCCAGACCTGCAAGTGCTGTGCTCTACTGGTACCATTCTGGAACCTTCTCTGGGGGATTAGCAGAGCCTTTATTCTGGAGCAACAGTCTGCCCCTTATCAAAGATGTCATTAGCAAGGCTCCAATCCGTGGACAGCCCACACCCTTGCATATTCCATTGAGAGGGTGCTTCTTTGAGAATTGTGCTGTCTGGGACTCGATCCTGCTTCCTTAGACCCGAGGCCTTACTTCCAGACACTTCCCTGATGTGCGTCGCTTGAAAGCCAATTAGTTTTATTCAAGAGCCACCTCCTTTGAGGCTGTCTTCCTCAGAGCTCCACCCAGGGTTCTCAGGTGCACAGAAACCCTTGTATAGAAAGGAGAGGCGCAGCAAGATGGTGGACAGACAGACTGCACGATGAACAGTCTTTGGCATCTATAGTGTCTGGTCCTTCCTCCTTTTTCTGGAGACTATCACTGTTGACCTTGACCCCTAGAACTCCCATGACCCTTTAGATGTTGCTTGCCTGCTGGAGAAATCTTACAGTAGTTTACTGCTGTGTTCATTGACTCACAGCTGCTGGGTAGTAGCGGGAGGACAGCCCATTTTGACGACACTAAGGGTCATCAGATTCCCTGTGTTCTGCAGCCTTCAAGAGAGATGACTTCACAGTTAGCATCACCATCATTTATCTGGGACTTCTCTTTAGAACTTCAAGTACAGGGGAAAGGGAAGGTGACCTTTAGACATTGCCTACTATTAGATCTAGGCCTGTTTGGCCACCTTCCTGGCTTCAGAAGGTATGCCTGGGTTATAGCCAGGCTGGTGTCCTGAGCAGCATTCTGTGGTCCCTCCTCTTTTGAAATGAGTTCCCTTGGTCCCTGGGGCCTGCGTTGAATGGGCATTCCCAGCTGAGCCCATTTCTCAGGGTATGGCTATGTGTCTGGAAGCCTGGGTTTCTGACCTTGTGGTAGGGGACAACTGCCTGGCCCACCTGTTTTGAGGCTGGCAAGTGTGAGTGGCGGACCTCAGAGGCTGGTCAGGACAGCTGAGTCATGCTGAACCTGGGCCTGATTCCCGTCTGTTGTATCATCATCTGGGCAGATGCCAAGTGGCTTGGACCGGCCAATAGCCTCCTTCCCTCAGCCCCACTTCCCTGCCCAAGGCCCTCATTCTGTCTTTGGTACTTCTCCTCCAAGGCTCAATTTTTATCCATATTTCAGAGATGATGAAGCAGCGTGGGGGTTCTTGGACAGTCTATGGTGGCAGGGACCTGGTCACTTACCTCTGGTTGGACTTGTTCCCATTTTGTCACCATGGCTGGTCCCACCGGAGGTTGTGAATACCCCATCCTTGCAAGTATTCAACTTGGTTAGAAAAGCCATGGAAGGGCCTTGGGGGCTCAGGAAGATCTTTTCACAGTTCTTCCCAACCTTGAGCTTTCCCAACCCTGGGGAGATGGCCCCAATGACCATGTCCTTTCGAGTTAAGTGCTAACCTCACAAGGGTGATGTCTGAGTGACATAATGACCCTCCCCACTGCTTTGCTGGTCACTGCATCTAACTCCCCCATGGGTACATCGGACTACGTCGTCAGGAGTATTTTCCAAGACAGCACATGAGGAGCTGGAGTGAGCGAGGTTGTTTTATACAGGAAGGACTCTTCTCCACCTGCAGAGTCTGGGGCCTCTTGCTCATCCTTATCCTATAGTCTTGAATCTGGGCAGGTGTGCAGGTTGCCCCATTCCTCTCCGACATTGGTGATATCATCTTGCTGGATTGCAGGCAGTGGGCAGGGTAGTAAGGAAACTTCTTGCCAACACTTGTTCCACGCCCTTCTTGTACACAGTTAGGATACCTGATGGTAGGGTCTGGTCTCAACCTGGCACAGGAGTTGAGACCAATACTAGCTGCGATGGGGGAAGACAGTTGGCACTTCTCCCTGGAGACCCTGCCGTGGGTATCAGCATAAGCAGGCGTCCCACCTCTGTCCCCCTACTAGGGGAACCAGAGTTCAAAGCTGCAGTACCTGTGATCTGTGGAGACAGTGGTGTTCACACACCACATGGGTGTAGAGCTGTGAGGCCTCAGGGTTGTGGTGCAAACCTCTCTGAGCCTCCATCTTGACCTCATGCAGAGTGTCATGGGCCGCTAACACTTACGTTGTGGGGCTGCCCGTGTAAGAGTGGGGTGTTGCATCAATAGAGGCACAGGAGTGAAGGAGTTGCAGACTGGATTGGGGTCCAGTTTTACCAGTTCTGTGGCTCTGGGCAAACAGCTTCTCTCCATGCCTGTTTCCTCAGCTGTACGATGGGAAAGAGACTCCCTCCTCACAGGTGGCAATGGAGGCGTGGAGTCAGGTGAATGTTATGGCACTCGCAGGCACATCCCTGACGTGGACTAGCGCTGGTCCATGTACCTAGTCCTAGTCTTCAGAGGCTCCCACACACCCTGGGTTCCTCTTTCTGATCCACCTCAGATTTCCTGCAGAAGGCATCCCACCTCTGTCCCCCTACTAGGGGACTGTGTCGTGACAGTAATAGTTCTGTGACCTCCCTTTGCAAGTGAGACATCTTTCTGGGCTCCCTAATCCCATGCCACAGGAGCAGGCCCTTGAGGGGGACAAGTTGGTAATATTGCCTGTGTGTGAAGAGAAAATCTGGGGCTTGGTGTTCACAGTTGCTAGTCAGATCTCAGATGTCTTGTCATCCAGAAGCCTTTGGATTACCCCCCCCCACACACACACACCCTGCACCCTGAGGTAGGGTAGGGGTAAGAGAACCAGGGTGCTTCAGGACTTCTTAGAACTTTTATTAGGCTACTACGTGTTGGAGGGGGAGTTAGCCTCTCTCAGCTCTCAGGCTGTGCATGGTCTTGGGATCCCTGCACTAGTCCAACACGTGGCAGAGGTGTGGGTACTCCTTCACACGCGGTGGAGGTGTGGGCACTCCTTCCCTAGTCAGAGGCTGGGGATGGCTCAGTGCTCAGTCCCTCCAGCAGATACTGTTAGCGTGGATCTACAATATCAGGCTTGTGCCTCAGCTCCCCTCACTTGCTCGCTTGTTCAGCCAGCAGCACTGGGCAGCTGCTGGGGTCCCCACACTGCACCAGCAGGGACGTCATATGTGCAAAGCCAGCCTGGGCTGGAGAGATGTGACTCAGTGGCTTTTGCAGGGGATTTGAGTTTGACAGACAGCTCACTACCACCTGTCACTCAGCCACAGGGGGATCTCATATCTCTGGCTTCCAAAGCACCCGTGCCCACATGCATAGACGCACACAGAGAAACAAGCAGGCATATACATGGAATTGAAAAAAGCGTCACAGCGACAATAATAACTTTAAAAAGAAAAGACAGCAGAGAAAAAAAGGGGGAAATAGGCTGGGCGGTGGTGCACGCCTTTAATCCCAGCACTCGGGAGGCAGAGGCAGGAGGATCTCTGTGAGTTCGAGGCCAGCCTGGTCTACAAGAGCTAATTCCGGGACAGGCACCAAAACTACTGAGAAACCTTGTCTCAGGAAAAAAAAAAAGAAAGAAAAAAGAAAAAGAAAGAGAAAAAGAAAAAGAAAAAAAGACAGCAGATGGCTTTTCAGGAGAGGAGACATTTGAATGAAGGCCTAAGAAGGCCGGTCAGAGGGGAGGTCTTAGAACACACAGTGGTGAGGGAAAGCGTGTGCCAAGGCCCTGAGGTGAAGCTAGAGGTGCATTGGACTTGGTGAGTGTGAGGAAGGCAGGGGTGGCAGAAGGTGGCACCGGAGTGGGGTCACTGGTTTGTGCTGACAGCTGTGTTGCTCTGGAGTCTCAGATATCAGACAGACATTTCTGATCCCCTGCTCTTCTCAGCTCAGACACATCTTAGAAGCTCTAGAGCAAAGCTGGTCTAACTCCAGCTGTGGTTTCTGAGCAGCAATTAGCTGGGTCAGGTTTCTCGTGGTTGAAGATGGGTAGGAGGCTCAGGGGCTGCAGACGGGAATGAGACAGACTGTGCCCGCTTCTTGCTGTAGTGAGTAGGCACCAAGTGTGCATAAAGGGGCTGGGGTGCCTGTCCCTCAGGTCCACAGAGCTTCAGTACCCTGCCAGCTTCTTTGGGGTCTCAGGGTCCTTTGGTCCACCATGGCTACCTTCCCAGCCAGTGGGCCTTGGGGCTCTTTCTGGAGGCAGGGAAGGTATCTCCACCCCACCCCCACTCCTGCCCAGGACAGCAGCTCCTTTCTTTGCTTTCTTTTCCTCTTCCTCCAGGCCCAAAATAGAGCCTGAACAGTCCCAGGCTCTGGCAGTGAGACAATAGTGGGCCTCCTGACCGCGGCAGCCTGCTGGCCTGGGTCCATGGACTAGAGGCACTGGGCTAGTGTACCCAAGGCTCCAAGCCCTGCTGCTTTTCCCAGGGCCTGTGCCAGCCCTTCTACCTGAGGCATGGGATCCCCGGAGTTCCCACTGGTGCTCAGGGGAAAGGCTTGCCTCACTCAGCAGAGGCCTGGGACCCTGTGCCTCAGCCTCGCAGGCAACCCTGCTCTGTCCTTATCTCTGAGCTGGCTCAGAGCTGGAGGCCTTTGCGTACCTCCCCACTCTCATTCAAGTTTGTCTGACGCTCAGGGTTACTCCGAGGGCTGGACGTCTTTCCCTTTTGACTCACTGGGTAGGAAGGCTCCACCGAGGTCAGAGCTGTGCCCACTCAGAAGGAAGTGAGCAGAGTCCTGTCTGGAGATCAAATTGAGCTTGGTTGTACATGGTATTGGTGAGAGGGCTCCACAGGATGAGATGGGCACTTAGGGCTCAGACATCCGTATTTGAGTTCTATAACCTGCCCTTCCCAGTCAGGTAGCCTTGAGCAATTACATCCCTCCCCAGCCTCTAGGGTCCTGTCTCAACATGGGCTCAACCCTGTTCACCTTGCAGCATGGTGGAAATGAGTTTCTAAAATGCCCAGCACTTGGTGCTCAGTGAAGGAGCCAGAAGCCTTGATCTGTCTGCTTTCTTCCTAGGCAGGTAAAGAGTGGCCCAGAAGCTCCTGCTCCAGCCAGAGAGTTCTGGAAGAAAGGCAGGAGGAGCCTCAGCCCTGGGCTGGCTCGGAAAGGGGCTTATAAGTGAGCTGTGGTAATCTGGGAAGGCTTCCAGCAGGAGACAGACTCTTGACGATTTCAGGGAAGAATGTTATACGCTCTGTTCACTGCAGCCAACAATAGGGACTAGAGAATGTTCCACCTGGCTATGGTCAAGGCCATAGGGAGGCAGCCAGCAAGTGCCAGCTTCCCACAGGTGTCATTTGGCCAAGGGTCTGGCTCCTTCTGTGTTCTAAAACCATTTTGGTGTTAAAGTCATTGCTGAGGGCCAGAAGTGGTGACACACACCTGAAATCTCAGTACTAGAAGCTGAGGAAGGAGGATAGCAAGTTCAAGACTAGCCGGAACTATGTTGCAAGACCTTTCCTCAAGCCTCTCCATATATATATATATATATATATATATATATATATATATATATATATATATATATTTAAGCTACTAACTGGAAGATTTCATGCAAAAATCTACTATTCTGCTTCTGTAGAGAAGATGGGTGTTCTGGGGCTTTGAGGTCCACTCAAGACAGCCTACCTTCTAGGACCTGCTTTCTTGCACATGAGCCCAGCTTGTCCCTGCCAGCGCCTGCCTAGCCCAGGCAGCCTCAGGATGAAAGCACTCCTCACACTCTGGTACAGACAAGTTAGAGAGCCCGCGCTCTCAGCCAGGCCCTGACGCAGTCCGTGCAGCTGCCAACGGTTGCCAGGGGAACGGTTGCCAGGGGCTGCTGTCACCTGCGCCCCTTCCTCCCCCTTGGCGCTGGAGGCCCGTCTTCTCAGCCCAGCTTCCCGCCTGCCCCCTTTGTTTGAAGATCTAGTAAGGGGGTGGTGACTTGGTGGGGGCAGGCTTCCATGCGACCTTCAGCCCCTTGTACTAGAGGAAAGTGTCCCTTACTCCAGCAGTCTGCCGCCTGCAAACAAGGCGTCTTCGCCCAGTCATTCTTTTGCCTGGAGGAGGAAGCCAGGTAGATTTTTGCTCCTTCTTCTTTTATCTCCCTTTTCCTCCCTTTTCTCCCCCATCACCCTTCGCACTGCACCGTCTCCTTCCCTTTCTCCTCAGCCTCCCTTTTTTTCATTCTCTCTCCTGAAACCCCGCATCCCTTCTTTCACTGACACTGATATGGGGATAATGGTGGTGGGTTGCCAGGGACCCTGGGGGCATCGTAGCCGGTCCTCTAAGGGGACTCAAACATCAGCAAGTCTGGAGAACCACCAGGAAGTGGTTGGGGGTAGCCACACACTCCCTCCCTCCCTTCTGAGCTGAACATTTTGAGTCAGCTGTAGCCGTGGTCACAGCACAGGTCTCAGAGAAGGGTTGGGGGAGGATAACCGGATGAGGAGGACTGGAAACACCACTACCTTGGGAAGAGCCGTAGAGGAGCTGTGACCCATGGTTACCTGGGTAAGTTCATGCAGTGCCCTGAACTGGAGCCTTGCACAGACCGCAGCCAGCTTAACCCAAGGAGATCATTCCCCTGTGAATTCTAAACAGAGGCTCTCACCAGCAGGTAAGCTTTCCATTCAGGAGCCTACCTCTTTTGGAGCTAGCCTGAATTCCCACGCAACCGTTACTCCTCGTGTGTGACCCTGGCTTCCCAGGGGCCTCTTGTTCATCTGTCCGGTGGGTCACGGTCCTTTTCTCATGGGTTTTTAAGAAGATTAGATGTGTTCATGTAAGTCAGCCCTGGTGGCTCAGGCTTGTAATCCGAACACTTGGGAGTCTGAGGCAGGGGGGTTATAAGTTCATTGCCAGGCTGGGTGACATAGAGAGACACCATCTCAAAACACAAGCAAATAAATATATTAGTTGCTCAAAGAACTTTGAGTTCTGCCCTGCCTATCTGGAGTGTTTTGTTGACGTTAACTGTTACTGCAGGGGCCGGCACCTGCTTGTGGGTATTACAGAGGAGCTGAGGGAACCTTTGTGTGTTCGGGGAGCTGAGAGGGGGCTCTTCAATGCCTCCTGTCTCCTCCCTGCAGGGGCCTTGGATCGAGTCATAGTTGAGAGCTGCCTGGCTTTGTGTCCCCGAGCTGGCAGCCTTTGGGCCAGAAAAGAGGCAAAAAAGGGAGGTTTGGTAGCTGACCTTGGGAACAGAAAGATCCTACAGTCCACAGATGGGCATTCTGCCTGGTTCAGGGAGCCCAGCACAGCCCCCAGAAAGCCAGCGGGTGGCCTTGGGCAACTCAGGAAAGCAGATGGGAAAGGGGAACTTCGGGCAGACGCAGAGACTGCTGTAGTCTGAAAGAGAAGAAAGTCTGGCCAGGCTGGGTGTCCTCTTTGTCCCTCACTGCCAGCTCAGAGGTAAGGTCTTGCTTCAACTGCAAGTACCCTAAATCTGCCCAGGTAACAGGCAGAGGACAGGGGTTATAATTGCCCATTGACAAAACAGTCTGAGGCAGGCTGGTCCACAAACCCAGGCTTAGGTGACCATAGAGCTTATCTGACCTCTGTGCCTGTAACTGCTGCCACCCAAGAGGCAAATGCTGGTCCCTTATACTAATCCAAGAGGCTGGCCATCCACAATGGCTCATTGAATAGGACTGTGCCCTGGACACTTGGCTTTGGCCTGGCCTGGAACACCCAGGACTAGAAGCTGGACAGGGTCAGCACCAGAGTCTCTGGACTGGCTAAGCCCTGGCCTATTCTGGCCATATGATAATTAGGGTAGGACAGATGTGGGACCCCTGGGCATTACCCCCTCCCCCTCCCTTAGCTTCTCAGATTCTCAGTTAGGCCCAAGCCCAACTTGCAGCTTTGAGCATCTACATCCTCAGACTCTTTCTTTCCTCTCTCTCTCCAGCATTCCCAGTGTCTTAGCTGCTGGAGATTGAGATAAACTCAGCCAGCTAGGGGAGGTTGTAATGGACCGGATCATGTTGAGTCAGGCATGGCACTGCCCTTTCCCCAAGCCGCTGCTGCCTGTTAAGGGAGGTAGGACCAGCCTGAGTATAACCCAAGCTCACAGGGGACCCATCGCCTGGAAGTGTCAGAGATGGTGATGAGGGGCCCTGGGAATCACTGCAACCTAAATGGCTTCAGTGGCCCATCTTGTGCTAGCTAATAGCCTTGGGGACAGCTCAGAGAAGGGCAGGGGCTAGAGACTGTGTATGTGTGTGCACTTGGAGGCGAGTGTGCTATAAAGGCGTCCGAGGGCTTGTTTTTCACGTGAATGACAGGGGTCCATGCTGAAAATGACCTGCCATCCTATTGCTTTCGGGACTGGTGCCAGCAAGCTTTGTGCTGTTTCTTCTCGCTAGACTTATCAGAGCCTTTGCTATGCTAGGGCACAAGAGAAAGTAAGGTCCAAAGGTCTCTCTAACCAGAAGATAAGTAGCAAGTTCTCCTACAGTAAGGCCAAGGAGACTGAAGGGACTCGGTAACCACAGTGGCTGAAACTTGAGGTTTGCCGGACTTGATTTGAGTTATGGTATGACTCCCCCTTTGCTTTGCAATCTTGCCTGTGATGTAAGCCATTTTCATGTTAAGTTCCCTGTCTCTTTGCCTAAGCATCCTTCCAGAATTAGTGGAAGGTAAGCAGACTACAGAGTTGAGAGCACTGGGTCACCATGTGGCAGTGACCCTGCTGGTGCTGGTACTGAGTGCTTGCTGGAGGGGACCTGGATTCCAGAGCCTCTTTCTGCTGCCTACTGTCACTATGGAGCTATGGAGGAGGCAGAGACCTGAACCCAGGACCGTGGCTATGTGACAAGCTAGCACCACAGGAAAGGCCTGTGTGTAAGGACAGTTAAGGGAGTGGCCAAGGCCAGCTCATCCCTGCTTGGTAAGGATCTCTTGGCCTTCCTAGGGTCTTCCATATACATGTCTACTTGTAAGAAGAGGAAACTGAAGAATGGTCAGCTGCTGAGGTTGAGAGTCCTTTGTGCCCACAGGCCCTCTGCTGGCTGGTACTCAATACCCACATATCCCCTCCCTCGGCTTCCCTATGGGGCAGGGCTGGCAAAGGGTAGACACGGGCAGGAAATCACAGGAAGGCAAAGCCTGTGCTAACCGTGCGGTTCTATAGCAAGGCTGGGTTTAGAATGGCAACCATACCCAAGGTGGTGGCTCAGGCCTGGAATCCTGGCACTGGAGAGGCTGAGGCAGGGGTACTGCTGTGAGTTTGAGGCCAACCCACGCTAAGTGCAAGACAAACAAATAAACAAACAAACACAGAAAGTGAGCCTTGCCCTAGTGGGTAAGGCCTGGGAACCTGCCAGCTTCCAGCAGGTGCCAGCTTGATTTTTATTATCATGCAGTCTAGACAGATTCCTGAAGCTTGAAGTCACTGTGCGGCCCCTATGACCCCATTGTTCCTTCTCAGTGAGGGGTAGGTTCTGGAGGGGTCAGCTTGCTTGGGTGTCAGTCACCCAACTGTGCCGCGGGGACAGATGAAGAAATCAGGACCCAGCATTTACAAGCATTTGTGCTCAGAAGTGGGGCGGGGCAGGGGCATAGTTCAATATGCTCTGGCTGAGCGGGGAGGCAGCTCTGGTCCCTGGTCTGGTTAGCATCTCCTCTGAGTATCTGGACATGCGGTGCTTGAAGTGGGGAGCTGTCCTGAAGAGCCACATCTGGAAGATGCGGGAGGGAGGATCCTCTCAGCCCTGTGCTCTATGAGGCAGCAACTCAAGCCTGTGCCACTCATGTGTCTCACTCCCATTTTGGCCTTGGTTGAGTTGCCTCCTCTGCAGAAATAACATAGTCCACTCAGCCTTCCTCACCTCCCTCCTCACCCAGTGCACACTGCAAATCCACGCTCATGGGCTTGTGGACACACACACCTGCAGTTCTGCATGCTTATACTCCGAAGGTCCCTATCATCCCCTGTCCCCTCCCTGAGTCTCCAGAGCTCTCCAGGAACACACTCTACAGCCCAGTGTTAGAAAGTAACTGATGGTAAGCTGGGTCTCTCCTCTGTCTCCCCAGACAGGGCCTGGGTTGATCACAGGAGGCTCGAACCTGGAAAGTAGTTGGCTTTCTCCTTCCTCCCATGGGCTTTACCTCCTTCTCTGAGCTATCCTGTGGGAGGCTCCTCAGATGATCAGCCCCTTGCCAAATACTGTGGACTGTGTGCCACGTCATGGGGAAGAGACAAGAGTCAGGAGAGATGGGCTGCCCCTTGTCCCTGTCCAAGGTTTGTATTTCCCAGTCAAGCAAATGCAGCAGGCCCTTGCCTGCTCTGATGCTGCCCAAGTCTGGCTGCTGGGTACCCCTGGTTCCCACACATGGCCTTTCAATCACTGGATCCTGCCAAAGCCCGGCTATGAGTCCCATCTGAGCTGTGGTGCACAGAACCCAGGCCATATCCTTCAGAGCATCTTCCTGGGGTGGGTCCTAGGCCACTGACAGTTTGGGACACCTCTAATGGGGCCAGGGCTGTGTGTGGCTGGGAGTCTACTCCTGTAGACTCGGGCTTTGAGCAGAAGGTCACAGTGGAAATCTGCCATTCAGAACCCAGGACATCCTGGCAAAGGCTCGAGGCAATGATATATACCCTTGGGATAACCTGTAACCCCAGTGGAAGGGGGTGTACCACTGGACACTTGAAGGGTTAATCCAGAACCCTCCTAGTCCCTTTCATTCAACTTCCACCTCCATCCGAGGAGGAAATGGGTTTTCCAGGAGCTGGCAGTGTCTAGGTGACGCAGGTCCACACAGGATGGCAGGGGAAGTGACTCAGGCCTCAGGAGAGAAAGTGAACTCTGGGACTGCTGCCCCGTCATGCGGAGGACCCCTCCCCAGAAATCAGTCATGCTAGGAATGGGGGTTTCTGGGTTCGCACAGCCCTGCCCCCTCTACTCCAGGGAATCCCTTGGGACCCTGTGATGCCTTCCATTGTGTCCGGCTGGCTCAGCTTGTTCTGTTCTCTGCATGTTTACCACGGAAGCTGAGGTCAAGGATGGCCACTCTAAAAGAATGGGGAGTAGGGGGCTCAGCCCAGCAACTACTCCTCTCTAGGCTGCACTTGCCTACAATGTGTCTGTGACCTCCACAGCTCCTCCTTCTCTCTCTTGGGGGGCCCCAAACCAGGGGTTTTTTGAGAACCTTAGGGACTTTTGAAGAGAGGGCTCAGTGGCAGCCCTGTGTGCTCTTGGGAGAGATGGCCTTTTTCTGGCCTCAGTTTCCGCATTTGTACCGGGTCACTCTTCAGAGGTTGCTGTTACTATTGGGGTGAGGATGTGGACCCACCTTCTTAATAACCATTGCTTCTGGCAGTGCTGTGGCAGGTGGCACAACTTTGCGTTGGCATTTGGGGGTCGAGGCTTGTCTGTTCTGCCATTCATCATCTGTGCAGGCCAGACGTAGTCCCCAGGAAGTAGACCTCTACTTCCCAGATTTGGTTTCTGGAACATAGAGGCCCATCTCTCTGGCCAGGTGCTAGGCTGTGAGGAATAGGTGACCAGGTCTCAGGATACCTGCAGGAGGCAGTAGATGCTCCATCCTAGGCATTGTCTGTGCCCTTTGGGGTATGAAGTTGGTGGCAAATGTACATCTATAGACAGCCTTGGGAGGGACTCAGGCAGGAATATGCTAAGTGGGTAAATGGAACAGTATTCTCCCTGACCCATGTGGATATTCTTTAGTTGTCTGAAGAGCAGCCCCACCCCCATCGTCCTCCCTCTCTGCCCTTGGGAGTCTGTGACACTCAGGGCCCGCTTGGACGAGGGAAGTTCTCTGGGTGGGGCCACAGCCTTCCCGCTATGCTATCCGGAAGGGAGGTTCATGTTCTAGGAATTTCCCCTCAAGTGCACTGAAGGCCAAGCTGGCCACCTGCAGAGGACAGGGGACTGAGTGAGGAGGGAAGCATAGGATAAGGAGTTGGGGGAAGGGGTCTGGGTCCCGGCCAGGCATGCACTGGTTGGAAGGTACACAGAGATGGTCTGACTTCAGTGGTACCCTGTGTGCATCCCGGTCCAAAGTCCTTTATGGAGAACAACAGACTTAATTCTCACAATGGCGTCTGAGGTAGGCTTGGTTTGCAATCCTCTTTTACAAGGGAAGTGAAGCCCAAATATGGTGAGCAAGTAACTTGAGGACGCACACTGGTGAAGTACAGGAGCTCAGATTTGAACCCGGTTGGTCTGACTCTGGAGTCCACTAAGAGATCCAAGCAACAAATACCTCCTCATCCAAACCTAAGAATTCTGGCAGGGGTGCTTGTCCTCTTTAGAGTGGTTCCACACAGCTGGGGTTGAACAGGGACTAGGTGGCAGGACAGTAGGGCCCCTTGTTTGTGTTTGACCCCTTCCATGGGTTGCCAGGGTGATCCAGGGTGACCCAGCCTCACTGGGTTGCTCTCCTTGCTCATTCCCTTCCCGGCCTCCTTTGTTCTCAAGGGCCAGTTGAGGAGGATTGGTGTAAGACAAATGACTCTGTCCTGTCCTGGGCCCTTTGCTGACCGCGGTGGCCCATGTTGAGAGGGACATGAGTCCTCACCAGTTGTGTGACCTCATGAAGTTGTTGACTGTCTCATCAAAAAGTGGAAATTGGATCAAGTTTTCAAGTGATTTGTGAGCTTCAAGTTGAAGTGAGGAGTGAGGAGTCTTATGTGGAAAGAGAGACATTTGAATTTAAGGTTGAGTGACAGGCATTGCAGAGGGAGGGGAAGGGGGGACGGTGTCAGGGACCGCAGAGGGAAGGGGGGATCTGGCCTGCTACCAGATGCTGGCCTTCTGCTGGTTCTAGGTGACTGGCGGTGGCTTGACAGAACACAGGGAAGCCCGCACGGAAGACACACTAGCTCCCCAACAACTTTCCTGTTTTCTCTGTGATGCTCTAGCACCACGTGAGATTCCGTTCTTCACGTTTAGATGCTCTTCATGCTTGGGTGTGCAGGACTGGTTCTCACCTGAGGGCCAGCATGAGCAGAATGAGGCTATCTCAGGAAGGAGGATCCTGCTTGGGTCACATGGGCATGGAGTTTAACATCTGTCTCTTCTAGAGGGTCCTTTTAGTTTCCCTCCAAACTCAACTTCTTTTGTGCCCCAAGTGTCTGGGCCCAGCAGATGAGTGTCCGTCACTGTGGCCTGACAGAGTTCCACATAGGAGTTCTCCATAGGCTAAGGGATGGTAGTCAGGGTCACTGAGCTAGCAGGAGAGCCAACAATAGAGCTAGCTCCAGTGTTAGTGTGTGTTCATGTAGGTGTAGGGTAAAGAGCTGCCTAGGTTGGTAGCCTAGGTTGGCACTCAGCTAATAGTGGCCTATGGAGTCAGTGTGGCGTGAATGGAGCTGGCCCTCATTGGGGCACCGGGAGTAGGGGTGAGTGGGTAGACACCATAAAGAGCACTTCTTGCCTCCAGCTTCCCAGACTCTGGTGGCTGGCTCCCCCTGGTGGTCATGACAGACAGAGCATTTCCCTGCTTGGCATCTAGACCTGGTAGCTGAAAGACAGTGGCCTTAGGTGGATTCTAGACAGGGCCACTCTATGGCCTCTGGGACACCCCCTCCCCAGGAGCTACTTACACTCTGTGATAGAGTGATGGCTGTACCTCTTTTTTTTTTTTTTTTTTTTTTGGTTTTTTGAGACAGGGTTTCTCTGCAGCTTTAGAGCCTGTCCTGGAGCTAGCTCTTGTAGACCAGGCTGGTCTCGAACTCACAGAGATCGGCCTGCCTCTGCCTCCTGAGTGCTGGGATTAAAGGCGTGGGCCACCATTGCCCGGCTGGCTGTACCTCTTGATAGCCTCTGGCTGCTCTGGAGAGGAGGCCTGGCCGTTTCTGTATGACCTGTAGCTTACACCCCACCTACATATAGGCTCCCGCTGTGGGGCTGCCCCCCGAATAATGCTCTCACTCTTTCCTAGGTGGTGACTTCTGGGGAGTACAATGGCGGTCCAGCTGCTGCGGCAGATGGTGTATCTCCTATTGAGTCTGTTCTTCCTGGCTCAAGGTAGGCTTTCTTGGGGCCCTGGGACTGTTGTGATTGTTAATGCCTCTATGTCTGTGTGTGGACTCTGGGTAAGAGGTGGGTCTACAAAGCACAGCTTAAGCTGGTTGAGGGCACCTTGGGGGAAGCAGAAAGGTACCTCTTCCTTCTGAGATTCAGTCCACAGAACACAGCTTGGGGTGGGGTTTGCAGACTGGGTGTCAGCCTCTCACTCCTGTGTAGATTCTTGGACAGTGCACACTTGTGCAATAGTCAATGGCTGCTATGGTCTCATTAAATAACTTCTATTAAAGTTGGGCTTTTGACTTTGAAATCATTCTTTATTTTCAGTTTTGTTTGTTTGTTTGTTTTGAAACCAGTAATGTTTTAGCAGGATAGATACATTGTTATAGGTCATTGAAGTATAGAGTTTTGGAATGTGTGTGAGTCCCGGGTCCTTGCCCTTGTTTGGTTCCATCTATAGCCTCTGCCTCCTCAGGTGCCCACGGTGGCAGTCCCCGAGAAGACTTCCGCTTCTGTGGACAGCGGAACCAGACACAACAGAGCTGGCTCCGTTACAGCCAAATTCCGGAGCTGCACATCTCTGTGCGGAACACAGACGAGGCCCTCACGATCCACGCCCCCTTCTCTGCAGCCCATGAGCTCCCTCGCTCATTCCCAGAGCCCAGAGGGCTCTACCACTTCTGCCTCTACTGGAGCCGCCACACAGGGAGGCTCCACCTGCGCTACGGCAAGACCGATTACTTGCTGAGTAGTGCCGCCTCCAGCCTTCTCTGCTTCCGGAAACAGGAGCAGAGCTTGGAGCAGGGGACCCCGTTGCTTGCCACCTCTGTCAGCTCCTGGCGGAGCCCCCAGAACTCCAGCCTGCCAGGGGCTTCCAGCTTCCGCTTCTCTTTCCACAGTAAGGAACAAAAGGATGTGGGATGGGAGGCAAAATGGAAAGCCGGTCACGGAGGACCTGGGTTCTGATGCCAGTTATGGTCACCAAAGATGGGGAGCCTCTGGCAGTAGGGAGCCATGAAAGGTGTCTGAGGAGAGGAGGAGTGGGATCCAAGGAGAACTTCTGGAAGCTCTGTGGAAAAGCAGAGGTGAGGGTAGGAAGGTGGGGCTGGGCAGCAGCGACACTGGAGAACCACACCAGCCCTGCCCCACCCTGTCTGTCCCTGCTCTGTTCTAAGACCTTTGTGATGGCTACAGTATCTCTTCAGCCATTAGAAGAGTGATTTAGTTACTTTTCCTCTCTATGATCAAAAGCAACAGCCAAGTTGAAAGGGTTTATTTTGGTTCCCAGCTCTAGGGCACAGTCCATCAAGGAGGGGAAGTCCTGGCTGCAGGTGCTGGAAGCAGCTGGTCATTTGCATCTGTGGTCAGAAGGCAGCTGTGATGATTAGCACTCAGCAAGCTTCCCTCCTCCTTATCCAGCCCAGGACTCAAGCCTAGGGGATGGTGCTGCCCACTTGTAGGGTGGCTCCTTCTATCTCTGTTAACCTGATCTAGATAATCACTCACAGTCGTGCCTCAAGGCTGTGTCCTAGGTGATTCTAGATCCTGTCAGGTAGATAATCAGATTTAACTCTCGTGGAGAGCAAGGGATGGAGAGAGTTTATTACTTACAAGTCTTGGGGTGCAGAGCACACATGGAGGTCATACTTATACACACATGAAGGTCGGGACACAGGGAGTAGAGTGGAGGACTTGACCTGGGGATGTACCACTAGGAAATGTCAGCATTGGCAGAGCCATGGTCCAGCTTCTAATCAAAGTACAAGGGCTGGAGAGATGGCTCAGTGGTTAAGAGCAGTTGCTGCTCTTGCAGAGGGCCCAAGTTCAGTTCCCAGCACTTACATCAGGTAGTCCCCAAACATCTGTAATTCCAGTTCCAGGATCCCCCACATCTTCCTCTGGTCTCTGCAGGAATCCAACATGTACTCTCTCTCTCTCTCTCTCTCTCTCTCTCTCTCTCTCTCTCTCTCTCTCTCTCTCTCTCTCACACACACACACACACACAAATAAATAAATAGACTGATAATTGATAATTATCAATATATAACATATATATAAACTGATAATTATCAATATATAATTATCAATAAATAACTGATAATTATTTAATTAAATCACTCAAAAAACAAAGTGTGGATAGAAGCAACATGAACTGTAAGCATTCCAAACACCTTTGTGTCAATAGAGAAGAAACTGAGGTACAGAGAGCTATACAACTAACAAACTGGGGGTTTGGGGTGTGAATCTAGCAGCTGATGGGTAGGGTCAGGAGAAATTAAGAGGGTCAAAGTTCAGGAAAGCAGGGAGGTTGGCAGGGAGGCCTGGGGACCATGTCCTTGTGGGTTAGGGAATGAATGCTCTTCCTACCCTGATGACACCCAACTTCTCAGGGGCTAAGGTAGAAGGTCCTGGAGACAAGAGGCTAGAGGTTGTGAGGTCCCCAGAGCTGGCACACAGAACCCACATTCTCCCCAAGGGGATCTGCTGGGCCAGGGCCCCTGAGGGCCTTCTATGCTCATGTGCAGTAAACCCTGGGAGACACAACCTTCCTTCATGTTCCAGTGACCTGTGGTCTCCTCTGCCTCTTGCATCCTCGGTTCCTTCTGCAAAGTCAATAGAAGCGTGGAGTACCACATGAGGCTTGCATAGGGTTGTATGCTGGCCCTTCTCTAGGTGGCAACCTCAGGCAGTCTGTTGCCTTCCCAGATGCCCCGCAGGTCTCCCACAATGCATCTGTGGACATGTGTGATCTGAAGAAGGAACTACAGCTGCTCAGCAGTTTCCTGCAGCATCCTCAGAAGGCCTCCAGGCGGCCCTCGTCAGCGCTCATCAGCCAGTGAGTGTGGATTACTTTCTTAGGGAGATCTGACCTGGGCCCAGGGACTCCTTCCCTGAGGCTGGACCTCCCCATTGGATCCTGCTGGGCTCTCAGCAAAGATAGATATCAGCGCATAGCCAGGCAGTGCCCAGCCTCTTCCCCACAAGAGACTCCATCCTAGCGTCTAGCACATTGAATCTCTGAGAGTCTGGGACCAACTCAGGCATAAGTGGGTCAGAGACATGGACTGAATTCCAGAACAATGTCCTTCGCTGCCACTCCCCCATCTCCATACCCAGCTGCCTTTGTCCTTGGTCCCCTCTCCTCTGTTCTTGACTGCCCTGTGTGTCCAGATCCCCTGCTCTGGCCCTTGCCTCTGTCACCTACCATGTTCCCACCCCCATACCAGGCGGTTACAGAGTCTGGAGTCAAAGCTAACCTCTGTGAACTTCCTGGGAGATACTCTATCCTTTGAGGAGGACCTGGTCAATGCCACAGTGTGGAAGCTGCCACCCACAGCCGGGCTAGAGGATCTGAAAATCCACTCCCAGCAGGAGGTCAGGTGACCCAGGGTAGGGTGGGCTGGAAGGGCAAATGGCCTGAGTCCAGGGACAATCCACAGCCCATGGGAGAGCTGGTGTCTGAAGGTCCAGATTGTAAGACTCCACTGAGGGTCTCCCAGCCTAGACTCCTGCCACCTGACTTCCAGCCCTCTTGTGGCATTGCCCAGAGCACACAAGGTTGGGGTGGTGGAACCTGGGGCATACATATGCTGGGCCGGGCACTGATGGTCCTTGGTACGCAGGAGGGGCAGAGTGAGGTCCAGGGGTACTCGGTGCTGCTGCCGCGGGCCCTCTTCCAGCAGACCAGAGGCCGTCGCAGGGATGCTGCCAAAAGGCTCCTGGTAGTGGATTTCAGCAGCCAAGCCTTGTTCCAGGTATGGCGTCTTCCCTGCCTACTCTTTGGGGAACTGGTTTTGTACGTCTGACAGAGAGATGGGAAGACAGTAGCTAATCTCTCTCCTCCAGGAGCCAAAGCCTCTCCTATAAAAGCAGAAAGGGTAGGGCAAGGCCCAAATCTCCTGGGAGAGGTGTAAGAGGCGCTGTGTTCTCACGACAGTGTGAACGACCCACAAGACTCTGAGAGCAAAGTGCTAGGAGTGAAGGAAGTCTGGCAAGAGTGGGTGGAGGCCTCCTTAGCTTTTCTTCTCAGGCTTAAACCTCCGACCTGCCCTCCCCACTCCCAACTTCATATATCTGACCTGTCTCCCTGCCCCCCCCCCCCAACTTCTTATATCTAGGACAAGAATTCCAGCCAAGTCTTGGGTGAGAAGGTCTTGGGTATTGTTGTACAGAACACCAAAGTTAGCAACCTCTCGGAGCCGGTGGTACTCACCTTCCAGCACCAGCCCCAGCCGGTAAGCGTTCCTTCCTGCTCCCATCCCTCCCAACTCACTTGTCCGGAATGGAAAGGTTGTCTGGCTGAGAGCATCCAACAGCCAGGTCCCAGATTGGGGGAGAGAGAGAGCTGCAAGGTGGGCTGTGAAGAGAATATGAAGGGTGGGCCATAGAAAGAATGAGAGATAGGCTGGAGAGAGTACTAAGGTGGGCTATAGAAGGATCATGGGAGGAGGGCAGAGAGAACAGAGGGTGGACTGTAGAGAAAACATGGGGCGTTGACTTTGGAAGGAACACCGAGGATGAATTATGGAGGGCCCATTCTTCTTGTCCCCACAGAAGAATGTGACTCTGCAGTGTGTGTTCTGGGTTGAAGACCCGACATGTGAGTATGGAGGGGTGTCTGGGAGAGACAAAGATCCCCAGGGATGGGTTTCTGGAGAAGATGGGCTTAGAGGAGGGAGTGATGGAGGCCAGGGCTCTGCTGGGGGAGGAAACGCTTGCAAGAATGGTCCAGTCTGTGTTGAGGGCATGGTGGGGTCGATCAGAATCTCATGCGTTCCCCTCAGCAAGCAACCCTGGGAGCTGGAGCAGTGCGGGCTGTGAGACCGTCTGCAGAGACACGCAGACATCCTGCCTGTGCAGCCATCTGACCTACTTTGCGGTTTTGATGGTAGGTGTCGCCGCCGTAACTCCCTTGCATTTCGGCCACAGGTCAAGTTGTGTGCCGTGTTACGTACTTGGAACCTGCTGACTCATTTTAATCCCAAATAACCCTCCAAGGCAGCTCCTATTCATTATCCTGCCTTGAAGGAGGCTGAGTCACACACCTGAGGCTGCTCAGGTCATTAAGCGCTGGTCCCTCAAGCTCTTGCTTGCTCTTTGTTCTCAAGTTTTGGTGTGTGATGAAAACACAGATTCCCACCCACAAGCCTGGCCCAGAACACTGCTTCTTATATGCCCCCAACCAGAAGCCACTAAGATGTGCTCCTTCAGACCCCAAATCTCAGGGGCTTTATTGACCGACTTCATGCTCCCAGAATCCTTTGGTGTGAGAAGCTGGGGAGCTTAACTTTTGGACTGAACATCATGAAAACCAAGATTCTTCTTGGCTCATAATGTGGTTACATCCTGATAAACCCACTGTGAGGAGAAAATATGTCAAATCAAAAATGTATACTGTTCCCGACACCAGCTCTTCTGAGCACATAGGGTGAGCATCTCCTGCCCCAGAGGTCTGAAGCAGCTTCAGTGGCACTAGGGGATTTCAAAGTCTGAGCTCAGCTTCTCCTGGCAGCTGGTTGTACCGGCTGCCGGCGGTCGGAGGGGTTAGGAAATAACCAAGATAGTCCTTTTATAATAAATCAGTTTTAATAAAAGGGGAAATAAGGGAACTTACAGAACCTAGGGTCCAGCGGAGCAGCAGGTACGCAGGGGAGAGCTAAAACGGGGCTCCTCCCGGCACCCCGATCCTATTTAAGGGGTATGCTACTCTGCTGGGGCAGCCACGTCCCTGAACGCAGGGATTGGGCCAGCTGCCCCAACATCTCCCCCTTTTGTCTAAATAAGACAGATTCAGAAACCAAATACAACTATATACAATGGGAACAGATCATATAAAATTATAAGAAGTAAACAATATCAGGCGAGGAGTATATAACAAAAAATTTTTTTAATCACTCTACTTTGGGAAGTCTAGATAATCTAGAAGGTAGCTACCATTATCTAATCTTCAACCCCATCAAAGATCTGAGAAGGAGAGTAAAATTACCAAAGCAACCAGGAAGCACAAACGAGAAACTTCCAAAATGTGCAACAGAAGACAGAGACAATTGACTACCTGGGCAACCACACGAAGTCTTGATAGCAATGTTGAGGCAACCAACTTTGGCTGAGGCCTGAAAAAACCTGACATACCATTATACAACGGCAAGGAACCTTTAGTAGAACAATCCTATCCTGTCTTGGCAAGATAAGACAATTCTGTTTTATCCACTTATGGATATTTCGTAGTTTAGTCAGTAATGGAGGTATGGGCTTTTCTTTGCCCCAAGGCCAGTTCTGCCAAGTAGAAGACAAACTCCCAGTGGAGTGTCTTTGGTGCTCAACGTTCTCTCGGGAGTAGAGCATTGTTGCCAGGAGTGATTGTGTCTCATAAATACAAAACTCTAGGTTAGATTAAAGGCCATGTTCTACAGCTCTTCAAAGAGGTTGAAGATTATGCTATCTATACTAAATACAACCTCTATGTGTCTAAAAAACCTGATTGTCCTAAATATAAATATGACCAACATATAATTTTAACACTTATGTAACTGTATGACTAATAGAATAGACAACTGTGCAATAAATGAAGACAATGATTTCCAAATGTAAACAGGGTCATTACATAAATAATATCTGAGGTAGAAATGTACATTGTAATATAGTAAACAATGTCATTACATAAATAGTATCAGAGGTAGAGAAGTACATTGCAATATAGTAAACAATGTAAATATAACAATTGTTTCAAACAGAGGTAGTATCATACTCTCATATAATGTTTAATATATCAATATACAAGAATCAACACTCATATAGTTTTTTAAAAAACAATAACTCACAAAAATCAATTATTCCTTCAGATCACCAGTTAATCCCTCCCCCCTTTTATATATATATATATATATATATACACACACACATATATATATATATACACATAATTTATACCCGAGTCCATATAAAGCCTTCCACAACCCGACCACCCTATACCAGCCACCAATTAGTGTCCCTAAACCTGAGGGTAAACTTTGTTGGGAGGGGGGGCGTTGTCATCCAAGATTGCTTCCAGCTGACTTTTCTTCCCAGAGGTTCCTGTGAAAGCAAATGATGGTAGAATACCCAAGGTAATATTTCATCTAGGAAAAATGTGTCCAGCCTCTGAATTTTTTTAGAAAATGAGGCCAGAATGTTGTCAATGCTTGATACCATTGTCAAATGGACAATCCCCAGTTCAAACTGCCTCAGCTAGGGCTTTGTGTGCTTCAGGCTGGGCCAGAGCTCACATCTTGGGTGAGAATTCCTGGTCTTTGAGAATCAGAGACTGCCTGGGTTGGGAGGGACTCCCAGAGGCCTCTGGAAGCGCATTCAGGTGGGAGGGGCTTATCAGCTCCCAGCTGATCAGGAAGGGGCACACATTGGCTATTGGGGAGGGGAGCGTGCTGAGACTGCCATTCTGTCCCCATTCAGGTGTCATCCATGGAGGTAGAAGCCATTCACAAGCACTACCTCACGCTCCTGTCCTACGTGGGCTGTGTCATCTCTGCTCTGGCGTGTGTCTTCACCATTGCCGCCTACCTCTGCTCCAGGTAGGCCGGAGGAAGCAGTGTGGTTCTACATCGTGTAGCCTAGGACAATGCAGGCTTGCTTCACCCAAAGTATGAGCCATGGACTGACCGCCTCATGCAGCGTTCATTGGATACCAACAGTAACGGTCAATCCAGCTTTAACACTGAGGGTGTAAACAATTAGAACCCAAACTGCGGGGCACACAGGGTAACAGAAACACAATGGTGATGGAAATGGGACTAGGTGACTTCAGACTGAGTATCCACACACCATGCACTGTTCAAAGAGGGTGGCAGACTTCTGAAGCCTCACATTGAGGGAGTGAAAGAGATTGTCCAATGGTCAGTGCTTGAGTGCTCATACTGAGGTCAGTCAGGTCCTGAGCCTGCCTGGGTGGAGGAGAGACGTCCTTGGCTCTGGGAGACCCTCAGCAAGTCTTCAAGTATCCTGAAGCAGAAGGAGGGGTGGAGCTTGGTACAGGTGTGTCATAATCAGGTGCATCGTGACCAGGTGCGCTGCAGCTGTGCACCAAGGCTAGGCTGAGGACAGGCAGTGATTGGCTTCGAGGCCGGGGTGGGCAGGGCACTGAGCGCAGGGGCAGGGGCAGAGGCAGATGGACAAGTGGGAAATGCAGTCTTCCTGCATCAGACACTTTTCCATTTCTATCCTCCTACTGCGTCAAGGACAGGGCAGTCTGAGGTGGACTGGACTAGCTTGGGGCAGCATAGGATAAAAGAATGAGTTGAGGATGGTTATTGTGGGGCCAGTGTCTGCAGCTCTGGAATTCCTTCAAATCATGGGGTACAGGGATACCACACTGTGCTGTTGGGCACGTGTTCACAGCTACTCAGAGCCCCACACGACAGACAGCCACGGAGGAGGCATGCAAGGCTTCCTGGAAGAGGGGCATAGGGAAGAGGAGAGGAGAGGAGGAAGAGGAGGGAGAACAAAATAGGGCCATACCCCTGGCCCTGCCCTGGCCCACCAGTACATGCTTCTTGTAGGAGGAAGTCACGTGACTACACCATCAAAGTGCACATGAACCTGCTGCTGGCTGTCTTCCTGCTGGATGTGAGCTTCCTGCTCAGTGAGCCTGTGGCACTGGCGGGCTCCGAGGCTGCCTGTCGCACTAGCGCCATCTTCCTGCACTTCTCCCTGCTTGCCTGCCTCTCCTGGATGGGCCTTGAGGGCTACAACCTCTACCGACTGGTGGTAGAGGTCTTTGGTACCTACGTTCCTGGCTACCTGCTCAAGCTGAGCATCGTGGGCTGGGGTAAGTGGCAGGGGAGAGGAGACGACACCAGCACCTACTGTCTTATCTATTGCCCACTGGCTTCAGGCCAAGCACAGACAGCAGGTTCTGCCCTTCCCTGTTAGGAAGACCAACTGGTTCCTCTACCTGGACTGGGGCCACTTAGGCTAGAAATGACCCCACCCATAGACGACACCCCCCCCCAAATCCTATGTGGCAGAGTCTCTATGACTTTGGCATTTGTTCTTGGCTGATGACAATTCACTTTACCTGCGTCTCGGGCTATTCAAGTCATACTGGGACCCAGAGTTTGCTACTATGGGTCACTTTGGACACTGAACAGACCGTGACCTCCCCACACCCCTTGCTGCTCTTCCCGTGTCCCTCTCATCCACCTTCTGCAGAGGATTTACAAAATCTGAGCTGGTTGTGGCAACCTTAGCTGTGTGGGGGGATTCTCCACCCCCACATGGAACTTTCCATTTCTGCTATCAGGGAGTCAAAGTTGTCCTCTCTGCTAGAGTTCCTGGTGTCCTCTTACTGCCCGCCCCCACAGCCCCATCATCCTCTCATCTTCCTTGTTTGACCAGGCTTCAACAGCGGACCACAGATCTTTTCTCCTGGGAGACTCGGGAAGGGATAGGGCAAAGTTGAAAGAGAGCCTACCCATTATGGGAAACCAGAGAGGACCTACTCAGGCCCACTGGGAACGGAGGAAATGGACTCCGAGGGTTGAGCCAGAGCCTCTGCCTGCTGCCCACAGGTTTTCCTGTCTTCCTGGTCACTCTGGTGGCGCTGGTGGATGTGAATAACTATGGCCCCATCATCCTGGCTGTGCGCCGGACTCCAGACCGTGTCATCTACCCCTCTATGTGAGTGGCTGTGGCAGGGGCAGGAAGGTGGGCCTTGGGGGAGGAGCAGGGACAGCAGCCTCACCAGGCCATGCTGCCCAGGAGGCTAGGAGCTCCAGTGAGCTGGAGGAATGGGCCTGGCAGTGGCCAGAACCCAGAGCTAAGGACCACAGAACCTAAGAGAGGCCGAGACTGTCCCCCAGCACTCAGGTGCCCATGCTGCAGAGCCTGGCCCTTCTCTGGACCTCAGTGGAGAGGTGTTGGACCACATGGTCCCCCATCAGGCTTCCTTGCCACATTAACTACTTCTGAGGCAGATGGAGGCCTGTGGCCTAGAGGGCATGGAGGAGCCCTCCTCCACCCCCTAACTTACTCCATCTGACAGTGGACATCCTCAAATTAGACCTGAAGCCAGCCAGGCCTCTTGAGTACCAGGCCTGGAAGGAATGTTTTCCACTGGGTCCATGTAGATGACATTTGCCCCGCTGCGCCAGGCCTGGTGGGTTTGCCTCAACCATGTACTGTCAAGAACATGGTTTCCTTAATACCTGCTTCTAAGCTATCTGACTGGGTAATTCGTAGGTGTGTCTTCAAAAATGACACCAAGGATGGCTCAGTGGTTAACAGTGCACACTGCTCTTGCAGAGGAGCTGAGTTTGGTTCCCAGCACCCACATCAGGCAGCTCGCTGACGCCTGGAACTCCAGTTCCAAAAGATCTGACCCCTCTGACCTCTGTGCACCAGCACTCATGTGAACATATCCACTTGAAGACACAGACACATAATTAAAAATCATAAAAAGAAATATTTTTTTAAAAACCGACCGACTTTAAAAACAGTACAAAGACAGCAGGGCAGTGGTGTTTGTACATGACGAGCATTCCCAACGCCTCGCCCAGCACCACCCAGGACCCTGCTGCTGCTCCCACTCCTAAGCTGAGCCTCCCCTTGCTGAGCTGCCTACTCTCTTCCAGGTGCTGGATTCGGGACTCTCTGGTTAGCTATGTCACCAACCTGGGCCTCTTCAGCCTGGTATTCCTTTTCAACCTGGCCATGCTGGTCACCATGGTGGTGCAGATCCTGCGGCTTCGCCCACACAACCAGAAGTGGCCCCACGTGCTGACTCTGCTGGGCCTCAGCCTGGTCCTTGGTCTTCCCTGGGCCTTGGTCTTCTTTTCCTTTGCTTCCGGTACCTTCCAGCTTGTCATCCTCTACCTCTTCAGCATCATAACTTCCTTCCAAGGTAGGCATGGTGAGGGCCCCACCCCTACTCCGTAACCCTTACCCCTCCAGCTGGTGCGCTCTCTGCAGTGGGAGCAAAGGGAAGAGATGGCCAGGGAACCACAAGTGCTCCCTTCTCTGGGCCTCAGTTTCCTCCTGAGGGTACCCAGGCCACACGCAGGACGAGCCTGTACTGAGCACTTACTGTGTGCACTTAGCCCTGTGCTAAGCCCCAGGGTGACAGGGTGACAGTGTGGTCAAGAAAGTGTGTGGCCACCAAGGAGACTCAGTAGGAGAGTTGTGGTAGACAATGACAAGTGTGGAACCCAGGCTGGCGGGGACAGTGGTCTTGGGTCAACATTGTCAGATTCACCGGGAGCTGGGAAAGACAAACCCTAGCCCGCTCAGACCCACTGATTCTTTCTGCACCTGAACAAGATGCCCAGGGAAGCCTGCCTATGGCACAGGTCAGGGAGATCCGGTATAGGAGAGGCAGGTGGGGGAGGGGCAAAAGCAAAGGCCCTGTGGTTAGAACAAGTGTTGGGAGGCTGGGGAGCGGAGTGTGGCTTGAAGGTCAGGCAGTGGGAGCTGGAAGAAGGATCCTGGAGGCCTCACCTTGAGGCTGATAGGGTCCATACCCTCTACCCCATGCCTCCCATACTCAGACACAAAGGCCTAGATACCTTGGCACCTGACTGCTGACTGACCAGGGGCCACACGGCTATGTCAGAGTCAGTGGAGTCACCGTGGGATAGAAAGGGATGAGGAAATTTATTCCAAAATAGTGTTGTTAGGCATCCCCTTCTAGTCCTCTTGGAGGTACAGGACCCTAAGCTGCTATGTAAACGCTGAACCACTGTCATGCCACAGGGTACCGAATCATCACGAGTGACTCCAGGGCCCTGAGTATATGGCTGGATCCTTGCACGGAGGGACTCTGAGAGGGAACCAAGGGCCAGACGTGGGTCTCCCTTCCTAATGAAGCATGTGCCTCTCTGCCCACAGGCTTCCTCATCTTCCTGTGGTACTGGTCCATGCGGTTCCAGGCCCGAGGTGGTCCCTCCCCTCTGAAGAACAACTCGGACAGCGTCAAACTCCCCATCAGCTCCGGCAGCACCTCTTCCAGCCGCATCTAGGCCACTGCCCCACCTCCCCGTGGGAGGACACACGCATGGCGCCTGTTCACATTGTCTGTGGCTCGGTTTTGTGCCCAGCCTTTGTTGGGTAGGGGCATCGTAGTAGAGAAGGCCCTAGTCTTGGAGGGATAGGGCTGTTGTTCTGGTAGGTTGATACCTAGCTGACCTTGGGGACTACTCTGCCCCCAGATCTGGTCCCCGAAGCACACTGCCATGCTGGCTGTGGGGCTGTCCTCACAGCTGTATCAGGCTGGAGCCTCAGGCCTTGCCTTACTGGTCACCTCTGGGCCCAGCTGTGAGACTCGCAGGCCCAAGCCACGGTTAGGGTTAGATTTTGGAGCTTGACACATCCTGAACGGTTGCCCCTGCCTGAGACACAGCTGCCTTGGCTCTTGCCACTCTGTCCCTGTGGTCAGCACGTGGCACTCTGCCTGTCTCTGACTTTCAATCCTGGGGGTAACACTGAGGGTGGATGGGCTGGCTGGGAGAAGCTATGGAGCCAGAACCCCTTGGGAGACGAGCATCTCCTGCTACCTGCCTGCCAGCCCTCTTCCTTCCCCAATCCGCTCCTTCTCTGTGGTCCCCTAGCCCTCCACCTGCAGCTTGGAGTCCCAGGTCTATGCTATGATTTGGGGTAGCTGATGCCTGCTATAAACTTCTATCTGCTGTGGGCCTCTGGCTCAGGGAAGGTTCCAGGGCTGGACCAGGCCAACTTGTCTGAGCCTCTCACCAAGCTGCCTCCCCCTTGCTCACACCTCAGAGGGGCTTCCGCCTCTCCTGAAGCCTCCCTCCAGCAAGAACTGTGGGAGATGGCGCTTTTTTTCAACCCAATATTGTGAAGACCAAGACAGCCCTCTCTGGTGACATTGGTAGCTTGATGTTCTCCTGAGGGGTGATCTTCAAATCACTGCAGATGGCTCTGAGGACACCAGACTGCCTGCCGTGAATTCTGTCCCACTAACATACTTTGGTCCTGTGCCAGGTGGTAAGATCTGGCAGTGGCCCTTTGGAAACTTCCACACTGTTCTGGAGCTTTAGTTACAGGGATGGGGGACCACGTCTCTTGACTGGGAATCCAGGAGGACTTCCTGCAGGAGGTAGCATTTCATCTTGACCTCAGCCTTCAAAATGAGGGGGATATGCTCTTTTTAAACTCCGATTTGTTTGTCTTTTGATATTAAAGCTCTGTGTAGAGAGTTTGGAAACTGTAGGGATTGTTGAGAAGAAAAATAAAAATCAGCTGTTATCTGATGCCATGGCAAAGCAACACAGTTTGGAGAAGTTCCGTCTCAGCTTTGTGTGTGCATGCGTGTGCACACATGTGTGCTTTTTGGAGACACTTTCTCAGGAAAATGGAGAAATGGGCAGCTGGTGTCTGTTGGGGGTGGTTCTGGGCAGAGGCATGGCCGCAGTGAACTGGAGACCATGAGCATTGGCTGCAGCTGGCTATTGTGATGTGGAGGAGGACCTAGGTAGCCACGTCATTTGCTTTTCATGGGGTCCAGACTAGGAAGTAAAAAAATCCATTGATCTTAATATCTTGGACATGCAAAACCTTCCTAGCCAAGGAGGTCACTCTTGAGAGTTGAGCGCCCAGACGTTGACCAGACATGGTATACACGGACCAGTTGGGCCACCAGTCTGAGGCAAAAATGAAATGGCTCAGCTTTTCTCCCAACCCTGCTTCTAGCCTGCTCCTCACATCTCTCCTCCTCCTCATGTGACACATGTTAGACACGTCTCAGGTGTCCCCTTATGTGTGATTGTCCCCATCTGTCTCCAGGTACAAAGGTATAAAAAGCAGGGTGTGGTGGTGAATACAGCCCCTAGTACTTGAGAAGCTGAGGCAGAAGGACTGAGAGTTCAAGACCAGTCTGGGTTATATAGTGAGACCCTGTCAGGAAAGGGAAGGAGGAAGGAAGGTTATTCCTCTGCCTTTGAAGTCTGAGATAAGCCAGGATCCACACTCACACCCCACCCCCACCCTTCATGGCTCTGGCTCCAGGGGAAACTGGGAAGTAAACTAGGCCAGGCACTCTGTAACCAGACAATGCTGCCTCAGAGGATCTAGGTACACGGGCAGTTCCCACACCAAGGAATGAATGTGGCAGATTTGGGGACCTGAAGGGACCTTAGTATGTGGGAGCCTCTGATTCTACTTAGGGGCTGTTTATTTGTTTGGTTGTTTTGAAATAGGGTTGTTCTATGTAGCTCTGGCTGTCCTAGAACTCACTATGTAAACCAGGCTGGCTTCGAACTCAGAGATCCACCTGCCTCTGCCTTTCAAGTGCTGGCATCAAAAGCATGTGCCTCTACTGCCTGGCTTACTTTGGCTCTTATGACCCCACCTATGAGTGAAGAACCAACCCTTCCCAAGTCCCTCTGCCTGAGCAGGATCACAGTGCTTGTAGGCCTCTAGGTCTCTGAGCCCTATTGACTGACACCCTCTCACAGGCAGAAAGCACCCCCTAACTTCTTCCCTGAACCTCTGGTTTCAAGGCAGCTCAGATAAAGGGGTGGGACCCCTAATGGCTTTAAGGGGCTCCTTTGGCCCTGTTAGCCCTTTTTTAGGCTGAGCGTAGACAACACACTTTCCCACTAAGACAAGCTAGGGAGCCTCGGAGACATCTTTCTGTTTGTGATACAACCAGGGTAGCCAGGTGATGCCTGCTGGGGGCAGAGGGCTTGAGGCCTGGCTGACTAGGAGACATTGGGATAAGCTGGGGAGGGAGGTAGTAGAAGGGGACATTACAATTATGTTAGTCCTGAAATGTGGTGACCCCGGGGGCTCTTGAAGGAACGCTAGGCCAGTCCCTGGTCCCATGGGACCCTGGCCCTTCCACTTCCCTGGATGCCCCTTTCTGGCCTTCCAGGAACACTTGACACCATGCCGCTGTCTGTGGATCACTAGGCTTTTTCAGGAACCCATGGAGCCAGCATGGGGTCTAGGGTGGCCCCAGGATGTCAGGGCCCAGCATCTCACACATCCTTACCCTTGCCTGTCTCTAGGAGGGAGGCCAGAAGCAGCCAGAGGAGGCTGGCTGGAGGAGGGGCAGGCCCGGTGGCTTCTCATCTTCCTGTCAGAGGAAACTCAGGACACAGGAACTTCTGGATTCTGACCTGGGAATCCAGGCTATATCCCCTACCCACCTTTTACCAGAAAAAGAGTGACCCACCATCCCTTCTCACACCCCCTCAGGTCCAAAGGGCCTAGCAGGGGACGTGTGGAAGGAAGGGGAGAGGGGAGAGAGAGGACAGCTACAGAGAGACAGCTCCCCAGAAAGACCTGAGAGCGGAGCAGAGCTAGGGTCAGATCTGAGAGGGGTGCTAGTGAAGAGGGTCTTCTGTCCGTCTGAGTAGTTGTGACAATACCAAGCCTGGCCTTACCCATGACTTCCTTGGGGTCACCCCTTTGCTAAGCACGTGTATATGTGTACATATGTACGTGCGTTTGTATGTATGTGATTCCCTTTCTTCCTGCCTGGACCCGCAGTGACCAGCTTGGGGAGGGTGAGTAACCTTGCAGGACTCATTACCGTCACGTGCTAGTTCTAGCCAACTCCACACACGTCACGAGTCCTGCCCAAGCCTTGTGAGGGGGGCCAAGCAGCAGACAGCTAGTGCAGGGTCTCCAGGCCAGGCAGTAGCCATGATAATTATGTCAGGCTGATCACTTCCCCCAGACCCTGGCCACCTCCACAGGGCCCGCACCCCTGTTCCTGACGCCAGCACACCAGTTTATTCTCCCTGTTATCCTGCCTTGTGGGAGAGGCTCAAGGCCCACAGTATCAACTCCCTTCACCTCTCGGGCCCAGCAGGTTAGGTTCGTATCTGGCCTTATTCATATGACTTCCGAGTCTTTGGTCTCTTGGGTATACTTGGCCAGTTACAGGTCTCGTCAAATCCAAATGCTGACAGTCAGCTTGTGCACAAGCTGTCTGCCACTTGGTCCTTCTCACAGGCATGGGAAGGACTCGTGACTTGAGATGTGTGGAGTTGCTCTGCGGAAGAGGTGCATAATCAGTTAACCAGCACTGGCACGGGATGGTAATCCGCACTGAGAAGTGACGGTCACTGTCCCCGAGCTGGCTGCTGCTGGTCCAGGCAGGAAGAAGGGAAGTCATATACACGCATGCACACTTACACACATACAGAGGCAGGAATGAGCCTCCCATACCCTTGTTAGGGAAATGGGGAAGGTGTGCCTGACTCCAAGCCTTCGGGCTATTCAGGGCAGAGACACCTGTGGCTGCTGGACTCCAGCTCCGCAGTGTCCACTGGCAGGGTGGTGGGAGTTCAGTCCAGTTCCATCTCCAGGTGATCTCAGGACCATGTGGGTCACAGAGCACTGCCTAGTTCCCCACAGCCACCCTTTCACAACCCCACCGATGGCGCCATTCATTGGGCAGGAAGAACAAGAAAGAAGAAACAGGAAACGGTGACCGCACCTCAGGCAGGAGGAAGGCCAGTTGGACAGAGCTTGCAAGTAGGAGGCCACACAGCTGCCGGATTCTGCTGAACACTGATGGCGACAGCCAGGAGCCTGGGCCTCCTGCTCTTTCTGCTACTGGGATCAGGTGAGCACACGTGGTTCCTCTAGCCTTCCTGCAAAGGCTGCAAGATGCCGTGCTGCAAAGGACCCTGGGGAGCATGGGGGAGAGAACCAGGGACTCAGTCAGGCTGGGGAAGTGGGGAATGAGAGTGACCACCTCATCATCTCTTTCGTCCTGTTGGGTCATTCCTGTCCTGATAAATCCCGTCATGCTGGGTCTCAGCTCCCTCTGTCACTCCATAGTGTGTTGTAGGTGGGGCGGAAAGATAAATGTCCATCCATCCCAGCTGGGCTAGAACCTGGTTCTAGGACATGGTGGGCCAAACGAGCTATTTAGTAGCCTCTGGGTTCCAGACAGAGGTGTTGGGGCCTCTGGAATGTGAGCCTGGAAGGGTGAGCAAGTGCTCTGCTCCCATAGTCCATCCATCACAGGCTCCCCGTCCCTGTCAACGCTGCTCAGTGTCATCCATGATCGGAGCTGGGACCCAGAGCACTCCCGTCATACTCATTTCTGTTAATATACCAACATGGGTTCCTAGTCCTGCTCTACCCCAGGACAGCCAGTTCCCACCCTTACCTCCGTGGGCGGCTCCATGTCCTTGGCTGCCGAGTGCCGACTGTAGAGTGAGTGGTGAGGTGCTCCTGTCTCCATGCCCTGTCTGCCTTTGTTTCCTTCAACTTTGACACATATCCTCGGGGTCCACTTCTCTGCATGTCTGTCACCTGTAGACTTCTGACTGGCCACATGGGTCAGCATCTTTTGGTTTAAAAAATCTCCTCTTCTCTTTAGATGTTAGGGGAGTCGGCAAAGGACAGAGTTCAATGTCTGGCTCAAAAGTGGGCAGATACTGTGAGACATACTTACACCTGGGAGGGAGATGCAGAAGGATCAAGTGTTTGAGTTCAGCCTTAGCTGAACAACAGTTTTGAAGCTAACCAGGGCTATTGGAGGCTCCAGATACAAAAGTAGATAGAAAATGACAGAGTGGTCTTTCCCATGGCCAGAGCACATCCCGGGGCAGAGCAGGCTGCCAGGCAACCCTGGGAAGGCCAACAAGGCTTTTCCAAGTGGTGTCATGGATCTCATGGTGGCAGGGATGCTCAGGACTGGGTGATGTCAGTCATCTGAGTGACATAGGAGTTGGCAGATTCATATAGGACATTGGATTCTGCCCTTTGTGGTACATCAGATGCCATATTCCATTTACCCCCCCCCCCCCAGTCCCTTTATTCACACACTTGAGAAGCATGTATGGTGCTAAAAGGGGGGGGGGGCACAAAAGTGGTAGCTGCTTGCCTGACACCCTGAGCCTGAAGCGAGAGGAATGGGCTGCGGCTGTCGAAGGGAAAGGGGCCGGTGGCAAGTGGAGGGTCTCGAGTGTGAACACGTGTTTTCTGAAGGGAAATTGATAAAGCCTAGCAACAGTCATTTCTGCATTTGTTTTTGGAGACAAGGTTTCCCACATGCTAAGTGGCTTGCCTAATGAGCCCTGCCCCTGTCCACACTCATTTCCCTGGACACTCGGACTGACCCATTGTACATACCAGACAAACACTCTCCTGAGCAACACTCCAACCCTGCGTGGTGAAAGGCTGATGCAGAGAGTCCTGTGATACTAGCCTTCCCTGAAGTTTTTGCAGAAGCTAATAAAGATAGAGACAATGGGTGATACATGCACACACACACACAAGCGCACACGCGCTCGCGTGCGCGCACACACACGTACAAGCACACATACGTGCACACACACACAAGCGCACACGCGCGTGCGTGCACACACGCACAAGCACACATATGCACACACACACACACACACACACACACACCAATTTTACTTCAATTAAAAGTCACATCGTAAGCCAGGCGGTGGTGGCACACATCTTTAAACCTAGCACTCAGGAGGCAGATCTCTGAGTTAGAGGCCAACCTGGTCTACAGGGCTAGTTCCAGGACAGTCTCCAAAGCTACACAGAGAAACCTTGTTGGCTCTCTGTGAGTTTGTGGCCAGCCTTGTCTACATAGTGAGTTCCAGGACAGCCCAGGATATGTAGAAAGACTGATTCTGTCTCAGAAAAACAAAACAAAACCACATTATCCTACATAAGATGGGCTGTGTGCCCAGGTGTATAATCTGTTTCCATCTCCTGAAACAAAAAGGGTGAGAAGATCAAGCCTCAGAGAGATTGAGTAACTTTCCTGAGGACAAACAGCCAGGCTGTGACAGGAAGCCTCTGTGCTCCGCTGCACAGGGCTCTAAGAAGAAGTCACAGAAGCTGGTCCGTCTAGCTCTGTCTATTCTTAGAGTAGCTTCCACCTGCTGACTGCTCCAGCCCCTCCCTGCACCCTCCCTGCACCTGGACCTGCTGCAGCTCCTACCTATCCCAGGCAAAGCTGGGAGGCTAAGGTCAAGCAAGACTTGTGAGTTAGAGCCGGCCGAAGTTGCCAAGGCCTGGGAGGATCCAATGGAGCAATGCAGAGAACCAGGCAGGCTCTGCGGAGGAGACGGTTCGAGGTCCCGACTGGCAGAGAAAGCTCTTCAGGGAGCACTGCCAAGGAAAGTCTTTTTTTTTTTTTTGTTTTTGTTTTTGTTTTTCGAGACAGGGTTTCTCTGTAGCTTTGGAGCCTGTCCTGGAACTAGCTCTTGTAAACCAGGCTGGTCTCGAACTCACAGAGATCCGCCTGCCTCTGCCTCCCGAGTGCTGGGATTAAAGGAGTGCTGGGATTAAGGAAAGTCTTTGTCTAGAGAATCACAAGCCATGCTTCCCCCCCCCCTCGCCCCACCCCCACCCCCGTGAGGTAGGAGTGGCTCTCGGGAGTTGGGGAGGGTGGAGCCTGCTGGAGGGCAGCTAGTTGATTGACAGATGCAGCTACTTACCTAGTCCACTGCCCCTCCGCTACCTGCCCCTTGTCGCTGTTTCCTCCATTAGTAAAAGGCGAAAGACTTATACCATCTGAAGAGGAACCAGAGTATGCTGAGACCACTGAAAGACCAAGGAACGTTTGCCTGCTCAAGGGGGACCATGAGTATGACAAGTTTGACTTGAATGACATTGCTGAATGCTTCACCACGTGCGGGCCGTCAGAGAACATCTCCTGTGATGTGGGGAAGTTGCAGAGGTGAGGGGAGAGGGGTCTGGGAGGAATGGGAGGAGTGATCTGTTGGGAAGCCATAAGGTCATAAGCCCCCAGGGCCCTGGAACACGCTGCTCCCTTCTTCACCCTGGCATGTTCTCTCTGACCTGGCTCCACCCAGGCAATCAGAGTCCCTACTGACTAGGGCAATTGGTTCTCAACCTGTAGGTCATGAACCCTTTTGGGGAGTCAAAGGACCCTTTCACCAACAGAAAACACAGTTACAAAACTACAATTTGTAACAGCAGCAAAATTACAGTTATGAAGTAGCAATGAAAATAATGGTTGAGGGGGGGTCACCACAGCATGAGGAACTGTATTAAAGGGTCGCAGCATCGGGATGGCTGAGAACCACTGGACTAGTGGATGCAGAGACAATTATCCTATCTCTGCCTTGGGAACAGTGGAGGGACAAAAAGGGACACACATAGTGATGACTTCAGAGTGTGGCCAGTCAGAAGTGTGGACAGGGAGCCAGCTTAGCACAGAAGAGGAAGTCTGCTAAGGCCTTCTCTGGGAGGCAGCCTGGGAAAGGGATTTGAGAAACATGGAGAAGTTTTCCAGTGGACCACACAATGGTGAGTGATATGACTGCTTAGCTCCATAGTGCTGGGGACGGCCAACAAGGCTTAAATCATGACAATGCAAAGACGTTCAGGAGACAGAGGTGACAATGTCAAGATGGGATGGGTAGGGGATAGAACTGGAAATATAAACATGGAGTCAGGTGTGAAGGACCATTATGGGAAACAGGAACACGGCATAGTTGAAGTTAAGAAGGGTTTGGTCGGCTCTGCGTTCTAGACTGATTGCTTGGACATCAGGGCAATCAATCAGATCCAAGGGTGGTGTCATAGGCAGAGGTGAGACAGGATAGGACGTAATTCTGCAGGTGCCATGGAGCTGCTCAGGAAAGATGGCCCGGGGCGGCCAGAGATGGGCTTCATGAGACCAAGGGGGCTGGTTAGATGGGGTGGGGGAAGGGAAGCCTCCAGGTGCTGTCCCTGCTGGAGTCATTGCCAGAGTAGCTCTGTGTGTTCAAGCAAAGGGACTCAAAACACACTCGGGATGCTATGGAAGTGCCAGCTTACCGCCAGGACTCAGGAAATGGTCGTCGAAGGGTTGTATGAAAACCTTTGCCCAAAGCTGGCTATTAAGACCAGGTAAAGATTGGCAGTCAGTCTTTCAGTGGCCTGAAAACATTCCCAGCCCCATCTGCCATTATTCAGGCAGCTTCCTCGGCACCTTAGAGCCTGAATAAGCACCTTGGAGAGAGCAAGTGCCCTGGGGACTGAGTTGGTTCCCACTCCATCCCTTGAGTTTGCCCTTTTATCTTCATAACACTGTCTACAGTTACTTTTCCTATCGTTGAAACAAGATAGCTTGCAGGAGCAAGCTAAGGGGAAGGCTGGTTCACGGTAGAGGGTGCTGTCCATCCGTGGCGGGGAAGGCACAGTGGATGGAGAGGCTCTGTTCATGGCAGCGGAGGCTTTCAGCATGACTTGCTCTTACACACCTTGCCAGGGAGGGGCACGGGAAGCAGAGGCCGATAGGAAGCAGGCCTTGCTTGTATTCTTCAAGGCCTGTCCCCTGTGTTCTATATCCACCATCTAGGTCCAACCTCCCAAACAGCACCACCAGAGGATGTCAAAGTGTTCCCACGCAGGAACCTGTGGGACGTTTGACATCCAGACTAAAAAGAGCTCTTTAGTAGGTCCTGTTATCAACCCATTTCTCAGATGAGAGAACTGAGTGGGGTTCTGTGCAGTCAAAGAACTTGCCTATGACTGCACAGCGGGCAAGAGGCCAAATTGACAGGGGCTGAATATGTGACAAGCTGGACCAGTCTGCCAGTGCGCAAGTGTCCCCTAGGTTCCCCACCTGTAAAATGGGATTCAGAAAATGACGGCGGAAGTTAAATACACACACCTGAGTGCTGGGGTTTCTGCCATTGTCTACACACCACATTGCCGCATTCTCATGCCCCTGCTTCCGACCTCTCAGGCTTCCTCACAATGTCACTGACAATTGATTGTGTGAATAATTCATGGGGGAGTATTAGCAGACAGCAGGAGCTCAATAAATGTCAGTGTGCTTTATTTTAAAGGTTCTTCTGATTATAAAAATAATATATGCTGGGTGTGGTGGCCATTAATCCCAGCACTTGGGAGTCAGAGCAGGCAGAGTTTTGAGTTCAAGGCCAGCGCGTTCTACATACGGAGTTCCAGGACATCCAGGGCTACACAGAGAGACACTGTCTCGACAAACAAAAGGAACTATGAAAAGTAACACATATTCATTGGAAATCAGCTACAGAAAGGAGGTGAAAGCTCCCCTAACGCATGAACCACTGATGGCTACTGTCTTCATTTGGGTGTGTTTCTTTTTTCAGCTTCTTACATGACAAGTAACTTACAACTTATTTCTTTGTGGGTGACTCCAGCTTTTAAGCATTTGTATTGTATCATTTTAAGCATTAAGTATTTGTATTCCTAGGAATGGAGCTAGTGATTCGGGAGGGGGAGGCACAGGATTAACTCCAGAGGTTGTATCATTGTGGTTGCCCCATAGCTGTGCCAACTCTTGGTATTGTTTGCCTTTCCCTTTAGCCATCCTTACAGTTCCTAGTGTACCTCGCGGAGATTGTAATGACATTTTCCTGATGACTGACGTTGAACACCTTGCCTTGTTCCTCTTGAATCTTGACATCTCTGTGTGCCTGTTGGTCTATAGAGCTGCTTGGATTTGGGGATCCTTTGGATATTCTGCATGTGTCTCTGTGAATATGTACACTGAGAGTGTTCTTTCTCTTAACGACTTCCTGTTCACTTTCTCGGCACTGTCTTTGACTGCTGCTAAAGTTTTTAATTTTAGTTACTATAATTGATCAGATCTTTAGGTTTGCTTTAAGTGTTATTATTGTGTGTGTGTGTGTGTGTGTGTGTGTGTGTGTGTGTGTGTGTAATGTTAGGGAACTAGCATGCCACAGTATATGTGTGGAGTCAATTCCCTCCTTCCACCTCTCACGTGAGTCCAGGGATTGATGACAAACAACTTTGCTCCCTTGAGCCATCTCACAAGCCCTATTGCCTTTTTTTTTTTTTCAGAGAAAATGGGTATTTATTTAGTGGGTTATGAAAGGGAGGAGAAAGGGGAGAAGGGGGAAGAGCAGAGAGAGAGAGAGAGAGAGAGAGAGAGAGAGAGGGAGAGAGAGGAGGGAGGAGAGAAGCCACGGCAACAGCTACCTCTTCGGGAGAGAGATGGAAAAGGAAGGCGCCCCATTGCCTTTTTAAAGAATTTCTAGTCAAAACCAGGCAGATGGGACTGTTGGAGCACCTTTAATCCCAGAATTCAGGAGGAGGAAGCAGAAGGCTAAAGAGATAAAGTTCATTCTCAGCTACATGATGAATTTGAGGCCAACCTGAGCTACGTAAGAGCAGATCTTGTCACAGACAAAAAGAAAAGAAACAAACAAAAATAAATTTTCTATGCTAAGATCACAAAAATGCCCCCTTCTGGTTTCTTCAAAAGTTTTATTGCTTCCTTGCTCACATGTCTAAGCTCTGGTGAGAAAAGAGCCAACTGCTCGGTTCCTCAGAGCTTTCCGCTTGGCTGGCAGAGTCAGCAGACAGTGTTGGGAGGAAAAGCTTGCTGCTTATTTGCGGCCATTGAGTCTCAGGTTTGTTCCTTTTCCCTCACACACCTTCCCTGAGACCTCCTGGTGCCCTGCTGTGGCCCCAGAGCTCTGAGCCTGTCTGAGGTAGGACCTGATCTCAGTGCTGCCATAGTCAGTGCTGAGGCAACTTTCTCCCCCTGGGTTTGTCTGTCCTGGTGACATAAAGGGAGCCAAACAGTATTTAGGAATGGCTTCCTTCCCTTAGCGTGATCTTTCAGTTCATCCCTGCCGTGGCCAGTGAGGTGTGTTTTGTGACCCACAGTGACCTCTATTCACCAGGAACTCAAACTCACAGTAGAAAGATCTTAGGAAGAACAGATGTCCCAGGACAAGAGAGGCCACAGGTGCTGAACCTCATGTTCACAATGTTTATACAGGATGTCACCTCGAGATTGTCACAGTCCTAGCTGCCATTGACAGGGTGCCACAGCCATCGTCGCATGACTTTGCTTCTCCATGCAGTTTTAGGAGAATAAACAACTCTTACTGATCCTGAAGCAGGAGTCTAACACCATGCTTCTTTAAAACGAGATATGTTGAGACATCTAATAATAATAACAATTATTCTTTTAATGCACAAAGGTTGACACTAGAGAGGATGGCTCAGCAGTTAAGAGCGCTTGCTGCTCTTGCAGGTGACCCAGGTTCAATTCCCTGAACCAGGCTGTTCACAACCACCTGTAACTCCTGCCGCAGGGGATCCAACACCCTCTTTTGGCCTCTTCCAGTGCTTGTTTCGAGTGTGGTGCAGTTTGCATGACTACGCACATCTGTCAACCCCCACCCTGAGAAAGCTGACAAAAATTTCAGTCTCCAAGAAGGCCTGTCACGCTCCCCCCACACACGGAGGATGTTAGTAACAGTGGCAACCATGGCGGGGTGGTTAATTTTTCTTAACATTTATTTTCAGTTATTTTTAGATTTTTTTTATTATTTTATGAGCATGAGTGTTTTGTCTGCATATGTACATGTACACCATGGACATGCTGTGCCTGTGGAGGTCAGAAGAGGGCGTCCGATGCCCTGGAACTGGAGATACAAATGGTTGTGAGCCACCATGGAGCCGCTGTGTATGTGTGACCTCTTTAAGAGCAATGGGTGCTTTTAGCTGCTGATCCATCTCTTCAGCCCTTGATGGTGAGTCTTGATGGTCAACTTATTTGTGTTGAGCAACTGGATGACAGAACTACCTCTGACTGTGTCTGAACTCCTTTCAGGGATAATAAAATTGTGAGGGCTCTGAGCTAGCGCATGAATTTAAACTTGGAACAAACCGTTGGGGTGGGGGAATGGAACTGGGAAGGTGCTGCCTAGCTGGGGCATCCTTTGAAAGGGTGCCTCTTGATTCTGTCTGTCTGTTTCCCATTATGCTCTGCTTCCCAGCAGCAATGAGGTGAGCAGCCTCTTCCTTACCTCACATGGTTTTCCACCTCACCATATCAGAGAAACAGTAAAGACACTCAGCTGGGGACTCTGGGGGCTGAGCCCTCTGAAGTCATAAGTCAAAATAAGTGTCTCCTCCATTAAACTGTGTCTCTCAGGCAACACGCTGATAGCAACAGTGCCATTGTGGTCACTGTTCTATAGTCCATTGCTTTTTTAAAGTTTACCTGTCTTCATGTGACACATCCTTTCCCCCTTATCAACATTCCTGTGCCGTGTGAACTCTCTTGCTCTCTCCTTTCCTCTACCACAGCTCCATGCTTTCTTAATAATTAATAATTTAGTAATTTCTTTAGGGGTTGGAGAGATGGCTCAGAGGTTAAGAGCACTGGCTAATCTTCCAGAGGTCCCAGCAACCACAATGTGGCTCACACCCATCTTTAATGAGATCTGGTGCCCTCTTCTGGCCTGCAGGGATACAAGCACACAGAACACTATACATAATAAATAAATAAAGCTTTAAAAAAATAGAGTCTTTAGCCCAGGTTGATCTCATACTTACCATATAACCAAAGATAACCTTGACCTTCTGATCCTCTTACCTCTGTCTTCTACGTATTGGGATTGCTGGCATGTGCCACCACACAGAGTTGATGCTTCCGGCATGCTACATTTTATTTGCTTTTTGTTTGTTGGTTTTTTTGATTTTTTTTTTTTTTTGAGACAGGGTTTCTCTGTAGCTTGGGAGCCTATCCTGGAACTAGCTCTTGTAGACAGGCTGGCCTCAAATTCACAGAGATCTATCTGCCTGCCTCTGCCTCCCAAGTACTGGGATCAAAGGCGTGTGCCACCACCACCAGAATACATTTTATTTGCTTTTAAATTTGGTTGTATTATCTTCTTTTTGAGCAGTGAGTGGAGGGAGGGTCAGGGTCTCTTATAGCCCAGGCTACAAATTGACTAAGGATGAACTGGAACTTCTGATCCCTCTACCTCCGCCTCCAAGGAGCTGGAGTCACAGGACTGTGAAACCTCAGTTTGGAATCCTGATGTGGATGCAATGGATAACAACACACACACACACACACACTGTTCACCACTAGAGTTAAGTATTAGGATATTTATACAGTGTGTGAGGCCATCGCTGCCTCTTTTGATGCTTGTCTGCAGCCTGATGCTGTTCCTGCCCCACCACCATCGGTCCGGCCAGCCTCCTCCTCCTTAGGACCACCTCTGGGCATCTTGTATAAGGGGAACTCTTTTGAGTGACCCTTCCTTCCTTTAGGACAGTAAGCCTCATCCATATTTTATGGTCTTTATTTTAGTTTGATTACCCATGCAAATATATTACATTCTATTGTCCATTTACCAATTGATGGGCATTTGAACTGGTGCCAGTTCTTGATTGGTCTGAATATTGTTCCTATGAATATTTTAATTCAAGTCCTGAGGCCATATGTTGTCATTTGTTGGAGGATTTATGCCTGGGAACAGAATTGCTGGAATATACACTGAATATATGCTGTGCTCCATAAAAGACTGCCAAACTGTCTCCCAAAGTAACTGTGCCATTTGTTTCCTGTCAGCAGTGTAGAAGGCCCTCATGTGGTTCTGGCCACTCAACATCTTTGCATGAGCTCATTGGTCATTAAAATAGTTTCCTTGGTTAAATGGCTCTCTCTCTCTCTCTCTCTCTCTCTCTCTCTCTCTCTCTCTCTCTCTCTCTCTCTCTCTCTCTCTCTCTCTCTCTTCCTCCCTCCCCCTCCCTCCCTCCCTCCTTCTGGTTTCATTGTCAGAAATTCCAGAAGGTCACTCTCTGACAGAGAGTTGTCACCACAACACATTGTATCTGTATGGTTCGTATAGGGTGTGAGGGTGTGTGGGGGGGATCAGTCAAGTGATTGTTTCGATCTGTCCTCTTGGGGAGAGGTCATCAGAACTAGCTTACCATGAAGCAGATGTCTGGATTGAACCCATTAGAAAGATCGGAGGAGGGGTGGGGTGTGGGTGAGGAGACTGCTTCTGAATAGGAACGTTCCGCTTACATTCCAGATGATTGGGAGCTCCGGTGTGGTTGTGCACATCTATAATCCAAGTCTCAGGAGGTGGAGGAAGGTGGGCTGTGAACTTGAAGTCAGCCTGGGACTGTCTCACAGAAGTGGGGGCGGGATGGCACTAAAGCAACATAAAATAATGAGAAGTCACTGTACCCAAGAACCATGCTGGGGAATCTTCCTTAGGACAGTGAAGTGGGCTGTTTTGCAAAGCTGAGGGAGGTCTCTAAGTATACAAGGTAGGAACGTATAGAAACATATATTCAATTCACTATTTACCACTTTACGTGGCAACACAAATGTTTCTTATTTTATTTGGTACCAATGAAAGCCAACCCTTCCCTGACTATTAAAGGTAAATCAAAGCAGGATATTATGTGCTGCTCCATGGATTCCGCAGCCTCATCCCTATGATTCTGGTCCAATGGTTTTCTTATGCTGTTTCCATCCAATGATACTTGCATATTTTTGCATGGTTTACTTTTCTATTCTGCAATCTATTTTCTGTTGTCTCTATACGGTCCTTTCTCTTTGATAACTATGGCTATTCAAAAAACGGTGACAAAGATTGGGGTGTAGTTTAGAGCACTTGTCTAGCATGCCTGAGATCTCGTGTTTCATCCCCACCCCACATACATACATACACACACACACACACACACACAGAGAGAGAGAGAGAGAGAGAGAGAGAGAGAGAGAGAGAGAGAGGGAGGGGAGAAAAGGGGGAGAGAGAGAGGAGAGAAGGGGAATAGAGAGAGGAGAGGTGAGGAGAGGAGAAGAGAGGAGAGGAGAGGAGAGGAGAGGAGAGGAGAGGAGAGGAGAGGAGAGGAGAGGAGAGGAGAGGAGAGGAGAGGAGAGGAGAGGAGAGGAGAGGGGAAAGAGGGAGAATTGCCTTTTGTCTCCACGGCCTCAGTCTGGGTGTATCTTCCTCTAGGCTCTTGCCTCCTATCACTACCTCAACCTTCACCTGTTCGGGGTTTCTTGGAAAGGTGAATAGTGAATAGAGGACTGGAGAGAGGTCAGTAAAGTCGGTGGTGTACAAGCATGCAGACCCGAGTTCTGATCTCCAGGACTACATCTTTAAGAAGTGGGCGGGGGACGTGCTAGAGAAGTGGCTTATCAGGTAAAAGCTCTTGACACACAAGCTGGACAACCTGACATCAATTCCCAAGACCCACATAGTAGAATGAGAGAGCCAATCCCTGCAAGTTGTCCTCTGACCTCCAGATGCAAAGTGTGGCATACATGCAGTGTCACTGACATAATAAACAAACAAATAAAGGTAATTTTAGAAGATTTTAAGCCAGGCAGTGGTGGTGGTGCATGCCTTTAATCTCAGCACTCAGGAGGCAGAAACAGGTGGATCTCTGTGAGTTTGAGGCCAGCCTGGTCTACGAGAACTAGTTCCAGGACAGCTAAGGCTGTTACACAGAGAAACCTTGTCTCTAAAAACCAAGAAGAAAGAAAGAAAGAAAGAAAGAAAGAAAGAAAGAAAGAAAGAAAGAAAGAAAGAAAGAAAGAAAGAAAGAAAGACAAAGAAAAAGCAAAAGAATAAGAAAGAAAGAAAGAAAAGAAAAGATTTTTTTAAAAAGAGTTGGGCTGTGATCCCAGCGCTAGGAAGACAATTAGAAGGCAACAATTTGGGCCCAGGCTAGGGAAAGAGACCCAAACACAGAGAAGGTTCTAAATTTCAGCACCACGGAGAGTGACACCAGCCCTTCTCTGCAGAATGAGAGACAGCAGCCTTTGTGTTGTCTCTAATACCCTCTGCTCCCAGGCAGTCAAGTCCCATGTGGCCCAGTTTTCTCTCTCTCTTTTCCCCTCCCTCCCTCCCTCCCTCCCTCCCTCCCTCCCTCCCTCCCTCCCTCCCTCCCTCCCTCCTTTCTTTCTCTTTCTTCCTTTCCTTTTACTCTGAGGCGATGTCTGTCTTAATGTCTGCATAATGATTGACCAGGACCTTCTGGCTTTCATTGTTTCCATTGAGAAGTCAGTGGTAATTCTGACAGGTCTGCCTTTATATGTTACTTGGCCTCTTTCTTTTGCAGCTTTTAATATTCTTTCTTTATTCTCCATGTTTAGTGTTTTGATTATTATGTGGTGAGGGGACTTTTTTTTTTGATCCAGTCTATTTGCTGTTTGGTAAGCTTCTTGTATCTTCATATGCATATCTTTCTTTAGGTTGGGAAGATTTCATCTATGATTTTTTTGTTGAATATATTTTCTGTGCTTTTGAGTTGAACTTCTTTTTCTTCTTCTATCCCTATTATTCTTAGGTTTGGTCCTTACATGGTGTCCCATATTTCCTGAATATTTTGTGTGAAGCTTTTGTTAGATTTAATATTGTCTTTGACTGATGAGTCTATTTCCTCTATTGTATCTTTAGCACTTGAGATTCTCTCTCCCATCTCTTGTATTCTGCTGTTTATGCTTGCATTTGTGGTTCCTGATCATTTTCTCATAAATTCTATTTTTATAATTCCCTCTGTTTGTGTTTTCTTTATTGTCTCTATTTCAGTTTTCAAGTCTTGAATAGTTTTCTTCATCTGCCTGATTGCTTTTTCTTGGTTTCCTTTAAGGGGTTTGTTGATTTCTTTCAATTTTTTTGTCTTTTCCTCCATTTCTTTGGGGGAATTTTTTATTTCCTCTTTAATGGCCTCAAACATTCTCCTAAAGCTATTTTTTAGGTCATTTGCTTCTGCTTCATTTATATTTAGTTGTTCAAGTCTTGCTGTTGTAGGGCCACTAGTTTTTATTGGTGTCATATTGCTCTTTGTGGTGTTGAGTGTGTTCTTACCTTGTCTACCCATATTTTCCTCTGAATGGTGTAGTTGGGGCTGTGTCTCTGGTTGTCAATCTTCCAGGTGCCAGTAGATCCAAGGCTTAGATGGTTGCTCCTCATGGTGCAAACAGAGCCACAGTTCCAGTCACCCCAGAGGTCACTCAGTGTTCCTTGACGTCACTCAGAACTCCCAGGGGTTGCTCTGCAATACCGGTGGTCATTCGTGCCTGCTCCCACAGAGGTTGCTTGCTTGGGCTGCTGCTGAGGTTGCTCCCATGGGCCTGCTCTGACAGAGGTCGCTGGCTCAGGCCTGCTCTGGTGGAAGTCACTGGTGTGGACCTGCTCTGGTGAAGAGGTCACTGATTCATGCCCAGTCCCACAGAGGTCTCTGGCTCAGGCCTGCTCCTTTAGTGGTGACTCCCTTGGACCTGCTCCTATGGAGGTTGTTTCCTCAGGCCTGCTCTGGCTGAGGTAGCTGACTCAGGCCTGCTCTGACAGAGGTCGCTGGCTCAGGCCAGTTCCCACAAATGTCCCTGGCTCAGGCCTGCTCTCTAGGAAGTCCCTGACTTGCTTGTGCCCCATAGAGGTCTCTGGCTTGGGCCTGTTCCCTCAGTGGTTGTTCCCTTGTACCTCCTCCTATGGAAGTTACTGCCTCAGGCCTACTCAGCGGAGTTTGCTGGCATGAGCCTGCTCCTGTGGCCTTCTTTCTTTCTTTTTTGGTTTTTCCAGACAGGGTTTCTCTGTTTAGTACTGACGGTCCTACAATTTGTTCTGTAGACCAGGCTGGCCTTGAACTCAGATATCTGCTTCCCTCTGCCTCCCAAGTGCATGGATTAAAAGGAGTGCATTATGCCACTTTTTTTTACACACACATACATTTATTTAAGCCAGGTATCGTGGCACATGACTTTAATTCCAGCACTTGAGAGGCAGTGGCAAGTGTATCTATGAATTTAAGGCCAGCTTGGTCTATAAGGCTACATGAGACCTGTTTTTAAAAACCCAAAATATATTTATTATTGTGTTTTATGGTGTGGGTAGGGGTACACATGTCACTGCACACGTGTGGAGGTCAGACAACAAGTCTGTCCAGTCGGTTCTTTCTTACTGCCTTTATGTGGGTTCCAGGAATCAAACTCAGGCCATCAGGCTTGCTCAGCATGTGCCTTTGTCTTCTGATGCCTCTTGCAGGCCTGCGGCTCAGTTTTCAAATGCTGAATTTTCAGTATACAATTAGCCCTCAATAAATGTGCCCCCAAGAGATGTATTCACATAAGATAGGCATAGCCAAAAGCTTATGAGGAGACATTCAACCTCACTGGGTCACTGAAAAGATGCAAATCAAAGCCGCCACCTCTTTATAGCCTTACGTGTGGCTACAGGTGAAAGCAATACAAAGCAAACCATTGTGTTGCTAAGGCTGTGGCGCTATTGGAGCTTTCCCACGCGGCAGGTGTGGGTGGGAAATGGTGCAGCTGCTGTGGGAAACCATCTGGTAGCTGTTCAGGAAGCTAAACCGAGAATTAGAATATGACCTAACCATTCTGCTCCTGTGTATGTGCACTCGTGAGTTGACACAGCAGCCTGATTCACAGCAGCTGGAAGGTGGGAGCTCTAGTTTGCTTTCTGTTGCTGTGATCAACACCACAGCCCAAAGCAGCTCATGGGAGGAAAGGGTTTATTTGGCCATCATCATGGAGGGGAGTCAGAGGCAGGAACTGAAGCAGAGAATTTGGAAGGAGGCTCCTTTCAGGCTTGCTCCCCATGACTCATTCAGCTTGCTTTCTTATACAATCCAGGATCACCCATCCAGGGTTGAGCCACCCATAGCGAACTGGGCACACATCAATCATTAATCAAGAAAATGCCCCACAGACAAGCCCACAGGACAATATGATGAACTCAGTCTCTCAGTCCCTCTTCCCAGGTGACTCTAATTTGTGCCAAGTTGACAAAACCTGTCTAGCACAGTGGGAAATATTCAAGTGCCCTTCATTGGTGGGTGCACAAAGCCATGTGTCCATCAGAGGTGCCAAGATCCATATGCCCGTCAGTGGTGGTATCCAGTGATCCATATTGCTCATGGAGGAGTATAGCTGTATGCCCATCATCAGACAGATAAACAGATCTATATGCCCATCAGCAGATGGGTGTATTTCATCCCAAAAGACTGAAACCACAATTCAGGCTTCAGCAATGATATAAGAAACCAGGCTCAGAGGACCACATAGTGTGTGCTTCAGTGTTCTATAAATTCAAAGCAGGCAAAGTTTGGGTGGGATATGGCTAGGTAGATAAAATGCTTATCTAGCAAGCATAAAGCTTAGCCCTGTAAAATGGGTGTGGTTAACACAAGCCTGTAATCCCAGCACTCCAGAGGACGAGGAGGCTGGAGGGTCAGGAGCTCAGGCTCTCCTTGGCTGCATAGTGAGTTCAAGTCCAGCCTATATGAGACCTGGTCTAAAGAAGAGGTGGGACGACTTACAGAGGCATAAAACAAATTAGATGAATGGTTTCCAGGGGCTGGAAGGGGAAAGGTGTAACTGGAGGTTTCTCTCCCACCCACCAGTTCCTGAATAACCACTCTGAGACTTAATATAAATTACAAACTTTGGGGCCTATTAGCTCAGGCTTATTATTAACTAGCTCTTACAATTTAAACAAAACCTTTTTTATTATTCTATATTTTACAATGAGGCTTGTGGCTTGTTACCTCACATCTTGTGGCATCTTCCTGGCATCTGGCTGGCCCCACCCCTTTTCTTCCTGTACTTCTGTTTGGATTTCCCACCTGACTCTAGTCTGCCTGGCTGTTGACCAAATCAGCATCTTTATTAACCAATGGTGATAAAACATATTCACAGCATACAGAGATACATCCCACATCAAAAAGGGTAGTAGCTTAGTGAGCATGGGGTTCCCTTCCGTGGTGATGGGGCTATTCTGAGGTAAATGGTAGTGATGATTTCAGAGCACTGTGAGTGTGCTCAATGCCACTGAATACTACATCCTAAAATGGCTGATATATGGATTATAACTGACATTTTACTATTTCAAAAGGTAATCATGGGCTGGAGAGATCTTCAGCACTTTTGGGCACGTGTTGCTCTTGTAAAGCCCCAGGTTTGGTTCCCAGCATTCACATTGTGGCTCACAACCATCCATAATGCCAGTGCTGGGAAGTCCAACCTCCTTTTCTGAATTCCAAGGACACTAGGCATGCATACGGTGCACATACACATGCACAGGCGAAACACGCATATACACAAAAATAAATAAGCATTTTGAAAGACAAACATTAAGATATCCAGAGGGATCTCTAGCTAGACTCCTTCAGGATCAATTTTCAAGCCATTCCTCTTCCTCACATTAATAGTCCAGGGTCTCTGATATTCTGGGCTAACCATCACTCCAAGAGCCTGATGAGTAGGTGGCTCAGCCTACAAGCTCCTCCTCCCCGGGTCCCTTGCCCCTTGCAGATACTGGCTGAACTTTGAGTCCTACCTGCTGGAGAATTCCAAGGAGACTGTGGACATGCCTTTTGTTAAGGCCTTGATCCAGAACATCAGCACAGACGTCTCAGAAGACCTGCTCTTCTCTCTGACGCCCTCCCAGGTGAAGAGCTTCCTGGTGGCTGGCTCAGGCCTCTATGGTACCCATCAAAGCTTACCCTTCCTGAGCCAGGGTGCTGGGAGATTCCTGAACTGGCCCTCCTTCACAGCCCTTGATGTCCTCAGAAAGTCTCCTTTCTCCAAGAGGCCTTGGGTGCTCATCTGGAAGATGAATCTCTGGCACCTCCAAGCCTAAAGTGCCCACTAACCTCTCTACCAGAACGCACATCTGAAGTCAGAGTAAGGGCACACTTGGCCTCAGAGCAACTGAATGGGAGGGAAGGGCTGTAGATTTACACTGGCCCAGACTCAAAGACCTCTGCCCTTATCAGCCACGGCCATTATGGGCACACTACTTTCCTGACCCTCTATTTTCTTGCCTGTAAATAGTGAGACTATTGTCCTCTTTCAAGAGATCAGAAGCTAGGCAGGATGATGCACACTCATTCTCCTGGTACTCAGGAGGCAGAGGCAGGAGGATTGCTCCTAAGTTCCGGGCAAGCACAGGCTATACAGATAGCCCCTGCCTCAAAAACAACAGAACAAAAACACATTGGAAAGAACATCTGACTTAATATCCAAGGAATTCTTGGCCCAGCAAGGACTCAGCAAGTCCCCAGCCTCCTGCTGGGATGAAGTTGAGGGCAGAAGTCCAGGGATCTTGCTGAGTTGCTCATCACCCAACATCCTCAGCGTTTTATGATGCTGTGCCCTTCTGGGTAGGGTATGCACTGACCCAAGACATCACCCGCATGTCCTTTTGACAGGACCTGGACTAGGAAAGTGAAACTGGGGCTTCAACCCCAACTCTTAGCTCCCTCTTCCCATGAGCATGGACCCTTCTGAAGCAGGGAACTGGCAGGTGCAGGCTGAAACCCCAGGGTACCCAGGAGGTCAGAGACTAGACAAAGCATGCCCGGTGACTTCTGAGGAGGTTTGTTCTAACATTCTAACTATGCTCGGTTCCCATACACTTCACTGTTGGGCAGGAAGGACTTCATGCTCAAGGTGAACACAAGTCTCTTACCTTCACACTGGGGAAAGCTTCTTGCCAGGATGCCCCCCACTGGCCCTCCCCACTCTTAAGAGCAGAGCACGGCTGCACCAACACAGTCATGCTCAGCTGGTCCCTGGGATGGGGAAGCTGGGCCCCACTGTTGATGCCTGTCCAAGGACCTAGTCCACGAGGAGCAGAGCCACCACCCCAAAACTAAAAGTCCTCAGATGCTGCCCCTTCTCCCGACATGCTGCAGTTTCTCTCCCAACGGGGATAGTAGCAGCACCTGAGTGGGGGCTGGAATCCTCCAGGTAATGTAGGGGCTTTCTGGGTCCATGGTTACAGATCCCAAAGCAGGTGATGCAGGGTGAGGACCAGCCCACTGACAGAGTCCGACTTCCCAAGAGCCTGTTTGGAGCCCTCCTGCCTGGCAACAGGTCTGCTGTCCGGTTGGCCATAACTATTCTGGACATTGGTATGGGGAATGTCTTTAAGGTAAGAGGCCTGCTGGGAGCTCAGGAAGCTGCAGTTAAATACTCAGTGGGCCAGAGTCCCTGGGATGTTCTCTAAGGCAGTCGGGTCATTCAAGCGCCATTTCTACAGTCTGTGGACTGAAGGCTATTCTGATATCCTGACATCAGTACCTGTTGGCTGTGTAGGAAGTCCAAGTGGGCTCATGCATGTTGTGTGTCCTTGCACATGCAAAAACACACTTTGTACTCCCGAGAACATGTAATCAGGTGTGCTCAGATAGGACTCTGTCCACACGGGCCAACATTCTCTCCCTGGACAACACATGCCAGAATGGTGCTCCTGAGACATGCACCCATCCACTTAAACTTAGATTTATGCACCCTTGGGCCTGGATGCACTCACCCTCCACCTGGAGGTATTCACTGACATTTACCCCCATTTCCTGGCTTATCTTAGCCTCAAGCTCTTCTGGTTCAGAGATGTCAGGAGTTGGCTTTGAGCAAGGTGATAGGGAGCCTAGATCCCAGTTCATCCTAGCTCAGCATGTTATAGGGAGCAGCAGGAAGATGACTGCCTATGCCCCTGGGTGGCTGGATCCCTGCTCCCCTAGTTCCTAGTTTCAGGCTTTGACTCCAAGTGAGGGGGCGTCCTAGAGTTCTCTAGCTGGGGCAGGTAAGGTCAGCCCCTCCTACAGCCTAGCCTCCTGCTACTGCCTCCCAGGGACCCAAGCTCCTCCAGGACAACGGCAGCAGCGTGCTGAACAACCGCATGGTGGGCCTGAGTGTGGGCCAGACGCACGCCATGGGGCTATCGGAGCCAGTGGAGATCACCTTCTCCCACAAGCGTCAGCCACCTGTGAGTGAGTCTTCTGCCCAGGCCTGGCAGTTACTGAAGGGCACACAGCACCTGAGCTCTGAGAAGCCATGCATGGGCATTGTGCCCTTTACCCAGAAGAAACCATCAGGGTCATGCAGAGTTATGCCCAAAGACATATGTCTGCCCCGCCCATGTGAACACACATGCTCCACACTCTCCCATCTCTGAGTTCATAAATGTGTAAGGACCTGGAGCACCCGAGTGTGTGCGTGCTTTCCATACCCAGCAGGCAATGGTCCTGAAGGCATGTGTGCACAGATAGGCAAACCCTCCTGTGTGTGCCGTGTTTATTGTATCTCCCACACGCACAGCAACTGTCCAGGGAGCATTGGTTCCCAGGGATATAGTCAATCTCCCCGTGTAACCTACAGAGGTCTTCCTCTTAAGGCACATGTAGGCCCCAGGAGCACCCTGTCTCCTCCCTGCCTCCCCCTCCTTCCTCTCCTGACTTGCACTCTCTGGTTTCAGAATATGATCCTCACTTGTGTATTCTGGAATGTGGTTAAAGGTAGGTCTGGAAGATTTCTCTAGAATGAGAAAAAAGGAAGCTACATGCTTCCATAGGGCTGAAGGTGAGGGTAGAGGCGGGCCCTCCCTTCCCTCTTCTTCTCCCCCAACCCCTGCTCTCACCTTTCTGTGGCCCCCAGGAGACTGGGATTCCCAAGGCTGCTCCACAGAGCTCGGGGACGAGAGGACTGTCTGCCGCTGCGACCACTTGACCTTCTTCGCCTTGCTGCTGGTAACAGCCCACGCCCTCCTGATCTCAGAGGTCCAGCTTCTGTCCTGGCTGGCTGGGGTTTGGGAGATGTGCGGACCTGGCCTCTCAGTGATGTGATGTGGTCTTGGGGTCATCTACAGAGGCCGATCTTGGACCTGGCCACGGCACAGGCTCTCACTCGCATCTCCCAAGCAGGCTGTGGAGTCTCCATGATCTTCCTGGCCTTCACCATTGTTTTCTATGTGGCCCTCAGGTGAGCGGCCCCACCCCCTTTTTCTCATGCCCTGGGGAGGTACAGGAAAGGGATAGAGTATCTTTGTCCTGTGGCCTCACCTGGTGGTCTTCTCTGGTCCTGAGTCGGCTAGTTGACAAGGTGGGACTAGAGTTTGAAGTTGGAAGTAGGAGAAATTCAGCTCAGATGGGCGAACACGGGGCATGGTTGATCCATGGAACTAGAAAACTCACCGCCTGTGGCCCAGGCAGGGCTAGAACTAGGGGCTCCACAGAGACCTCAGGGGTTGGCCCTACCTTGGCCCTACCTTCCACAGCTTTTCTCTCTCCTTTGTCAGGATGCTAATTTCACCCTTTCCCTCAAGAACTGCTCCTTAGATATTCAAGCAAAGATGAAGCTCCAGAACTGAGGTCTTTAAAAGCAAACATTTTGAAATAATTATAGACTAACTGGAAACTGCAAAAATAGCACAGACAGTCTGTGTGGCTCCTTCCCGGAACTTCCCCAAGTATGTCGTATGCAACTGTAGAGTATCATCAAAGCCAGGAAGCTGTCAGTGGCAGAATATGGTTAAGTAGTCTCAAGACCCCTTCAGTTCCACTGCTTTAGATATCATCAATATGTGCATGCATGCATGTGTGTGTATGTGCGTGTGTGCGTGCATACTTGTGTGTGTACGTGAGTGCATGCATGTGTGTGTGCCTGTGCATATGCATGCATGCATGTGTGTGCACGCGAGTGCATGCATGTGTGTTTGTGTGCCCACATCCGCACTGGAATGGGGATATAATCTGTCTCGATGAAACTACATGACCCCTGTTAGAGTATTCAAAGTTGCAGCAGAAGGCTAAGCACTTCTGTGGGCACAGGACTCTGGGGGTCACACTTCTATGTGTATGCATCTTTACCTCATGAATATCTAGTTGTTTTAGGGTCTGACTTTGGTCACAGGCCAGTGACTGATTGGGACACAATGGTCACAGGATAGAATACATAGGCTGACAAAGCCATTTGACTACTCTTGGATTTAAATGGCAAGAGACTAACCATCACCTTCCTACTTCCTTGTGGCTGAAGGTGGGAAGAGTGCCCTTTCAGGGACACACAAGTTTCTCCAGCGAGGAACGGGCACGGGACAGACACAAGGGACATATAGCCCTGCCACCTGGCTTTTCTGAGCCAGACTGTAGCAAAGACATCCCATACCTGCTGAAGTGGAGGAACCTAGGAGATAAGCCTCTGTCCCAAACTTCCCTAACCCCCGCTCCTGGAGCCCAAGCTCCAGCTCACTGGAACCCGCCGGGAGCATTGTTTGACCTTCCCATCCTTCCAGTCCAGGGACTCTACTGTCCTTCTCATGTGCCTCAGTCACCGAGTAGCCCTGGGCTTCAGCCCCTGTGTGCTGCACTCACGCCATCCCTCCCCTTCCCTACCCCTCCAAGCACTGGCGTAGAACACAGTCCCTAGCCCGTTCCCATTCTCAGTGAGCTGAGTGTACCTCACCAGCTAGCCATGCTGCTGGATCCTTGAGCGGAGCTTGGAGCGCCAGAGGAAACGGTTGCCAACACCTGAGCCTAGCAGCTTAGGTAGACGTGCCTCTTATCTCCATTCCAGAAAACTGTAGGCTCTGACTCTCAAGAGGGAGCCCTCCTGGTCTTTATTTGCTAGGAATTCAGAGTGGCAAGAATCCCCACAGAGAAGCAGGGAGCACTGGCTGGATAGAGACTCTGGGACTCTGAGCAAGTCTCTGGCCCTCCCCCAGCCCTGCTCGCTGCTACATTCTAGGCCTCACCTGTTTGCTCACATCTGCTCACCCAACTCACATACCCAGAGCTTCCTGCCCTCTGTGTCCAACATGGGTGGATCCCCTGTGGCGAGGGAGGGAAAAACTTGCATGGTCAAGCCTGGGAGACACGAGAAAACAAACCCCGTCATTGTCCTCTCCCAGGCTCTCTCTGCAGAGGTTCAAGTCTGAAGATGCCCCTAAGATCCACATGGCTCTGAGCAGCAGCCTATTTCTCCTGAACCTTACCTTCTTGATCAGTGTGGGGAGCGGCTCTCAAGGCCCCCCATCTTCCTGCGGGTTCCGAGCTACCATCTTCCATTACTTCCTGCTGTGTGTCTTCACCTGGATGGGCCTGGAGGCCTTCCACCTCTACCTGCTGGTCATCAGGGTCTTCAATACCTACTTTGGACACTACTTCCTGAAGCTGAGCCTGCTGGGATGGGGTAAGCACAGGCTGGAGCGGGAGAAGGCAGGTTAGAGGGCTAAGGAGGTAGAACCTATGGCAGCCCAAAGCTTGCGGGATGGATGGCTGCAGGGATTTGAGGCGAGCTCACCCAAGGGAACACTGGTGACGCTCACCTCCTCCCCTTTCCCCAGGCCTGCCTGCTCTTGTGGTCATTGGTGTTGGGAGTAGCAACAGTTACGGTGTTTACGCTATCCGTGACCAGGAGAACCGCACCTCGCTGGAGCTGTGAGTGGCACTGTGGAGAACAGAGGGTGTGGAGGGAGGGTGTGGAGAACAGAGGGTGTGGAGGGAGGGTGTGGAGAACAGAGGGTGTGGAGAGAGGGTGTGGAGAACAGAGGGTGTGGAGGGAGGGTGTGGAGAGAGGGTGTGGAGAACAGAGGGTGTGGAGGGAGGGTGTGGAGAACAGAGGGTGTGGAGAACAGAGGGTGTGGAAGGAGGGTGTGAGGTCTTCCGTTTCCAGGGAGGGAGAGAGTGAGGGGAGGGGCTTTAGGAGGAGAAGGACAATGCTAAGGATGGCCAGATCCAGCTGACTTGTGACACAGGAGGCAAATGGAAGTCTGGAGTCAGAAAGCGAAATAAGGGACGCAGTCCAGGGGGCAGTTGTGGGGGGGCATCTTCTTGTCACTGAAGGTCAGCCGGGGAAGCTTCCTGGGGTTCAATGGTCAGGGTTTCCTACCCAGCCCCAGCGGCTGTCCTCCTCCTCCTCTTCCATCAGGTGCTGGTTCCAGAAAGAACCTGCCCTGTATGCCACTGTCCACGGCTACTTCCTCGTCAGCTTCCTCTTTGGAGCTGTGGTGCTGGCTGTGGTGGCCTGGAAGATCTTCACGCTGCCCAGTGTCACAGCGGGCAAAGAACAGGGGCAGACCTGGAGGTCGGTCTTCACTGTTCTGGGCCTCTCCAGCCTGGTGGGCATGACCTGGGGGCTGGCTGTGCTCACGCCCCTGGGGTTGTCCACCATTTACATCTTTGCCCTCTTCAACTCCCTGCAAGGTGAGGCTGTCTCCTGGGCACCAGGGGTACCTGGGGGTTCAGGGAGGGCACTTGCCAGGACACAGGATCCCACAGAAGTCAGCTCAAGTCAAAGGCACTAATTTTAGATATTCAAGACTCTTGTGGGATTCGGGGCAGCAAGGGTGGCTGGTGTCACCGGGGCCAGGATCAGGAAAAGCCACATAAATCAAAGCAGATTGTCCTACCTTCTGTTCTGGGGCTGAGTGTTGTCTCCTACCTAGGCTCTGTGGCAACTCGGTCTCTCTCTGCTTTCCAAAATGGCTGCCTAACATGACTCTTTTCAACCCTCTGAATCAGGTGACCACTTCTAGTCCTAACCAGTCTTATCTAGGAAGGCAGGGTCATGTGACAGGACGTAGAATTCTAAAGAAGTTTTTAATGTATTTAATTTTTTAAAAAAAAATTGCTACAACAAAATGCCCAACAAAAGCAGCTTACTAAAGTCCTTCCTTTGGCTCACGTCTCATGAGTGCAGACCCTGTGATGGGGAAGGCGTGATGCAGCTGCTCACATCGTACCTGTATCAGGACACGGGAGACAGACAGGTGCGAGCACTTAGCTCTCTCTTTTTAATTATTAGAATTGTATTGATTTACTTATTTGTGTATGAATGCATGCACATGTGGCGGGCAGAGGACAACCTGTGGAAGTCGGTCCTCTGGTCCCAGGTATTGAGTCCCTGCCGTTGGGTTTTCTGGCAAGCACCTTTACCCTGAACTGCGTCACCAGGCCTCTTTGAGATTTCTTCCAGGCCCTTGGAATGGTGCCCCCTACTTTTAGGGTGGGTCTTCCCACCTGAATCAACTTGATCTACAAAATCCCTCAGAGGCACGCCTAGGGGCTTGTCTCCTAAGTGAGTCTTGATCCTGTCAAGGGGACAGTGTTAACCATTGCCCCACTGCCCCACCAGACAGACAGTACTTCTGATCCTCACTCATCTCTAAGTCAGGGTGGCCTTGTCCCTTCATCAGCTTAGTTTTCTCAATGAATGTGTACTTGTGTGGGACCCAGGAGGTCTTCCATGCACTGGCGTATTACCAGCGTCCTGAGCCAGAGGCCTGGCTTCCTCTAGAGAGCGCACATAGCCACTTGCCCAGTCAACCAGATGAAACAGAAAAGGGGTACACTGAGAATAGCGACCCTGGAGGAGCAGGAGGAACAGCATCCTCTGCCCTGACTTCAGGGTGATGTCAATCTTGGCCTGGCACACAGAGGAAACAAAAGACTGGGCAAGCAGCATGCACAGTCAGGACCTTGTTAATCATTAACTTAGGACAGTTATTCAGGGAGCTTTCTGCAGTAAGAAAGTGTTCCCACCTTGGAGTAACCTTAACTTTTGTCACAAGATACTCATTGGCTAAACCTACTGTTCAGGAATCCAAGGTGACTACAGGAGAGGAAGACTCAGAAAATGGACAGGTCAGAAAGACAGGGGAGATGCATGTTAGGTCAGTGTGTCGGGCCGTGACTGTCGAGACAGCCAGCACTGCTCTGGTGCTTGGGAATAGGACCCGCAAAGGCTGCTGGTAATAATCTACTGATTACATTGGCCTTGAGGGAGGATCACCATCTTAGCTGTACACTCCTTAAACGTTCAGCACGTCTGTGTATACAGTTGAAGTACCCAGTTTAAGGTAGGGAAGGAGAGATCTGCCAGACTTCTACTCTGTTTTTGGTTACATGCTGGCATCTGCTGGCCCAGGTGAAGATCCATGCTGTTAGCCAAGCCTCTAATCTTTAGGGGTACCATGTTGACTGCAGTGGAAGCCACATACCACAGACACTCTTACGTTAAGGTCCTAGCTTTAAGTTTGATACATGTATGTATGTGGGGTGTGGGCAAAGAAAGGAACCATGGGAAGGAAAAAGGTTTAAAGGAAGAGGGTGGGGAGAAGGAAATGGAATATGTGGGGCATGAGAGTAGTTAGGGACTGCTGGGGTGAAGGGTATAAGCTGGGAGACAGAGGTAGAGAGAGAGAGAGCACCCAAAACAAATTATGTATGAAAAAGCCGTGGTGAGTACCCGGAGAGGTGGCTCAGTGGCTGAGAGCACTGGCTGCTCTTCCAGAGAATCCAGGTTTGGTTCCCAGCAGCCACGTGGCAGCTCACAACCTGGTAATTCTAGTTCCAGGGGATCAAGTGCCCTCGTCTGGCACCGGGCACACCTGCAAGTACACTTATATGCAGGCAAAAACACTCATATGCATAAGATAAAAAAAACAAATCTTTTTCTTAAAGAAAAGAAAATGTTACCATAAAATCCATGTCTTTGTATGTTAACTAAAATGATAAATAAAAAATGGATGGGAGGGATGGCTCAGTGGGTGAGAGCATTTGCTGCTATCAGAGAACCCAGGTTCAGTTTCCAGTGCCCCCATGGGAGGTCACAACCATCTGTAATTTCAGTTCCAGTGAATCCAGTACCTATAGCTTCTGCAGATACCTGGTCCACATACATACATGCAGGTAAAACACACATATATATATAAAGTAAATCTTAAAAAACAATATACATACACAGACACACACACACACAATTGCTTTAGGACTATCTGAGATAGTCCCCAGATAAATAACCATTAGTTGATATTTGGAATATCCCAGAGGTTTGGAATTGGGGAGAGAGGCATCTTGAACTTAGAGATGACATCATTATTCTTTTTTGCTTGTTTGCTTTATTTTGTTTTTGAGACAGGGCTTCTCTGTGTAATGACTCTGGCTGACCTAGAAGTTGCTTTGTAGACCAGGTTGACCTCAAATTTACAGAGATCTGCCTACCTCTGCCTCCTGAGTGCTGCGATTAAAGGTGTGTACCACCACCACCACCTGGCTAATCTCACTATTCTTGCACGGGCTATATTAATATTGAAGCCCGCGTGTCTCACTCTGATGAGTCTAAGTTATTTGGTTTTCTCACCTTCCTCCACATACAACAGACAGAGCCCTTGGTACCTGCTAGTGTCTCGATATGGTTACCGTTGTGTGGTGTCTTCATTATGAATTCCCTTTAGACACACAGTTGTACTTCCCAGTCAATTCTGTACTTCCTCTAGTTTTTATACGCTACTACGCCTTCCCTTTTCATCCCGCTGGCAGGCACCCTGTAGCAGTCCTTCACAGGAGGATGGTGGGGAGCGCGGCAGGGTGAGTGCCGTGAGGTGAGCCCTTGTGATGAGCCAGGTGTGGCAGTGGCTTTGGCTTATGCCTCTGTTCTGCTCTTCCTTTGCTGTGGTAGGTGTGTGTGGAGATTATCTCAAGGCTGGTGTTTGTGGTCTCTAAGATTTTTTTTTTTAAGGTTTTATTTGGTTCTCTTTCAGGAATAGATTCCATTTTACCTAATTCTTTCATCAAGTGCCTGACTTTTCAGAGTGGAGCCCCTGCTTTGCCGCAGCCTGTCCCAGGCTCACTGAAACCCTATCTTTACCACACTCTCTTTACCACAGGCGTCTTCATCTTCTGCTGGTTCATCATCCTCTACTTCCCGAGGCAGAGCACCACAGCCCCCTCCTCTGGCACTGCCCGCCTTGGCCAGGCCCACTCCATGTCACAAGACTAGGTGGCCGAAGTGTGCTCTCACCTCCAGCTGGGTTGCATGACCTCAGACAGCTAGCTCCCTACTTCCTTCTGGGTTCCGGTGCCTTCTCTGTACAGGGCATCTGAGGAGGAAGAGAACAGAGACCACGCTGAACCAAACGACTCACGTTCAGAGGGCTGGAGATAGATTGGTGGCTGGAAGCTCCCAGTACCCACAGGCTGGCTCACAACTGTCTGGAACTATAGTTCCCCGAGCTCTGATGCCCTCTTCTGGTCTCCAAGGGCACCAGGCGTGAAGGTGCTGTATACACATATGTGTGGGCAAAACACTCATACACATGAAGTAGAAATTAAAAAAAAAAAACATTTTGAAAAGTATCCATTCAGATGTGTTCATGGGTCCAAAAAGCTACAGAAGCAGATTTGCAGGAGAGTCCCTATTAGCCCGAGACCAACCACTCTGACAGTGTGTCATCTTTACCACGGCTGCCATGGAGAGGAATCTCTACAGCTAAGCAGCTGTTTTCAGTCATGGTCCACCTCTCATCTCACTGGGAGCCTGGGCCAAAGAGAAGAAACTTGGTGAAGCCCCTGAAAGAAACTCCAGTCTTTCGTGTTCTTTTCCTGCCACTCCCACTACAACCCCCCCCCCCCATAGCTGCCTGTCTGTCTTCCCCAGCCCCCCGGGACATTCACAGGCTATTGTTCCATATGTGCCAGGGGAGCAGAGGGCAGGAGGTTTCTTTGGGGGCTTTGATGGTCTTCTACCTACTCTAGCCTCATCTTTGCTCCCTAGTCAGGGCTCATCTTAATTGCAATTAGTGCACTATTGAGGGCTAAGGTCCTTAAGTGCCCAGGACACTTTGAGAGAATGCCCCTCAGAGGATGAGCTTCCGGAACACCTGCACTCACTCCACTTGACTGCCGGGTGGGAGGTCTGAATCTGACCTGCTGCCTGCTGTCATTGTTGGGGCAGAAGTTGAGGTCCGGGACTGGAGCCATGCCTGCTCCATCCACGTTAGTGCATGTGGCCAAGGGGGGGGGGGGAGGGAGAAAAGACCACCCTTTCTACAATATCCAGCTCCTATAAGCAGGAACCTAAGACAGCCTTGTCCGTCATTTCCCCCCAGCCTGAGCAGCAGGCCTCTCCGTGTTAGGCCAATAATTGTCACACATATTTGAATAAACAAACACTCGTTGGCTGAGCAAATGGATGTATGTGTTTGCATAAACCTCACAGACTCCTGGAGAAGGGGATGCTTCGGGCAGGACTCAGGTTAAGCATGTGGCCTTCGGTGGCTCAGCCTTCATTTCTCAACCACAGCTTTCTACTGTGGCTTCAGAGGCCTTGAAAGAGAAACGAGCCAGCACTGCCACCTGCAGCCTGAGGAGGTCCCTTATCCTCGATTTTGTGGAAGAAAGGAATTTCTGTAGAGCCAGTGTGAAGCATGTTGTTAAAGAGTGTGTGTGTGTGTGTGTGTGAGAGAGAGAGAGAGAGAGAGAGAGAAATAGAGAGAAATAGAGAGAGAGAGAAATAGAGAGATTTAAATGTAGATTTAAACACAGGGGCTAGAAGAGACACTCAAGGAAGGGATTGGTCACACCTGAGCATGTGGGTGTGGCTTCTCAAGAGAGCCTCTAACTTCAGGTCCTGACAACTGCCGTTGATACATGTGAGATTTGAGTGGGTCTCAAGTGAAAGCTCAAGCAGTTGGGTAAGGAATTTCCTTTCTTTTCTTCTCCCTTTCAGATAAATGAGATTATACAGTTTCTCCAGCAATGCCTTGAATATCTGGTCAGGTAAAACCGTGGGCCGCAGGCTGCACAAGGGGGTTAAGATGTGCCTGTTACTGCAAATGGGGTTCCTAGAAAGCTGCCCATTTCTCGCTGGGAAAGGAAAGCTGTCACACACGCTCAGGACTGGAGCACAGTTCATTGCTAGGCTAACATTCTTTGAAATCCCTCTGCGAAGAGAAACCACTGTGCTGTGTGGGCCGCCAGCAATCACAGCAAACGTTCATCGTGCTGGGACGCTTGACTCTCAGCCGTCAAGAGTTTTCAGTCAGACTCCAGCGTGAGGGGCTCCTTCCTCCCCCCCCCCCCCAGGCAAACCCATCTCCTGTCGCTGTGGGGTTCTTCAGCTGATACCTGCACCAGCTTCTTTGGGAATCCAGTGTGGACTGAAGACCATCAGCTCTCCGGGAACCTTCACCGTCCGATTGGGGCTGCTGAGACATTCAGCCATTTCCGTATTCTCAGCCTCTCTAATGTGAGACAGTCACTGCTAGGCTGCCTGTAAGCCACTCTAACAATCCCACGTATATTCACTTATCGGTTCTCTTCCTTTCGAGAACTCTGACTAATACGAGAGGGAAAGGAGCAATGGTGAGCGCCCCCACTCCTGCCCTGCTGTGGCCTGCAGGGTACCCCTCACCTCCCAGGGCCTTCTCTCTACCTAGATTTCTGTCCCCCTCATTTCCCATTCCCAGCAGGCCAGTATAGATGCCTAGACTATAGGCTGCCAGCCCCTTCCTGCCCAACTGGGCATGCTCGTAGCCCCAGGAACATCCCTGCCACCTGACTTCTGGCTCGTAAGGAAGGAAGGCAAGAAGGCTGCTGTTGAATTCTGGGAAAGGATCCCATGCTTTGGTGTGTGTTGATCCACAGTCTGTTTCGGAGGACAGGCTTTGGGGCCTTTGGGTCTTATCGTCACAGGTGTTTCTCACGCCTCGGAGCTAATGATAGAGTTGTCTTAGAAACTGGAGTCTTGACTCTGCTACTCAGGAGTTGTGTGACACTGGGCATGTGGCCCCACCTCTCAGAGCCTAGGACTTGCCTCACCCCAAATAGGTATTACAGAGTTCCTGCCCTGTCCTGAGAGGTTTGTGGCAAAAATAGACAGCTGGCCCTGATTCCTATTAACACCCCCTTCCCTCCTCCACCACCACTTAAAGAACAACTGGCCAAGGGTGCTGCAATGTAGAAACGGAGTCAGAGAGAAACAACAACCTGTCCACTCAACGCCCCTCCACAGGTTGGACTGAAGCCAGGGTGGCACCTTCTGGGTGCTGGCTCCTCCCAGGACCATTCCTGGATTCAGAAAAGCACATGTGTGTAATCCCAGCACTCAGGAGCATGTGGAACCAATGAAAAGGCAGTGGGCAACGCCGAAGGAGACTGTGGGGCAGGAGGATGACAGGTTTCAGGTCAGCCTGGCTAGTGTGGGGATTTAATGAGAATGGGCTCCGTAGGCTCATATATTTGAATGCTTGGTCCTTAGTTAAAGAATTGTCAGAAGGGCTAGGAGGTGTGGCCTTGTTGGAGAGGTGTGTCACTAGGAGTAGGCTTTGGGGTTTCAAAAGCCCATGCCAGGCCCAGTGTCTCTTCCCCTGGCGGCACCCCCCCCCCCCCCCGCTTCCTGTGAATCAGTATATAAAGTTTTCAACTACTGCTTCAGCCCGCTTCCCACCATAATGATCACGCACTCACCCTCTGAATCTGTAAGCAAGCCCCAGTTAAATGTTTTCTTTTATAAGTGTTGCCTTGGTCACATTGTCTCTTCACAGCAATAGAACACTCACTAAGACAGGTACATTGCAAGGCTCTGCCTCAGAACTATCTCCACGTCCCCACCCTGGAACTCAAGGCAACCCAGGCTGTGGCTTTCCTGGGCAGGCTCAATGGGATGTGGGCCAACCAGGCTACAGCCCTGTTGACGGGCTTCCTGATATAGACAGGTGTGGGGGGAAGACGACTCTCCTCCAAGGCCAGGGAGGGTCTATGGGGCTGGGACCCCTGGCTTTCTAGATTCCCAACAATAGTGACTCCCAGTGCCCGGCAGAGCACCCAGGTTGAAGTCAAGTGTGTCCTTGATTGACAGGCAAGATTCTTCTGTCATTGCCTGGCAACAGTGACTGCTGAGGAGGGAACATCTTCTTAAAAGGACCAGAGTCCCCCAAGCGGGCTGTCTCTGCCTCTGCCTCTGCCTCTGCAGCCCCTGAGGCCAATTCCACTTGCAGATATGGAAAGCAAGACTTCTACTGTCCCAGGATGGTGGCAGGGTGGTTACCAGAGATGTTAGCTTCAGCCCCGCCCAGTGCCTGGCCCCTGCCATTGCCATTGCCTTGCTTCTAAGCCTGGTGGCCTGACCTCAAAATCCTGACCAACCACATGGTGGAAGGAGAGAACTGACTCTCACAAATCATCCTGTGACCTCAGACATGTGCCTCTCTCTGTGAGTTCGAGGCCAACTGTTAACAAGCAGGTAAAATGGCTGAGTAAAGCATTAGACTGTAAATCTAAGCAATGAGGACAAAGCCTCTTTTTACCAAGCCTGGTAAGGTGATAATCACATCGAATTGCAAATTCGAAGGTGTAGAGAACTGAGTCTACTAAGGCTTCTCCCGCCCCCTTTCTATAGAATGAGTTCTAGGATTGGTTCCAAAACTATGAGGAACCCTGTCTTGAAAAAAAAAAAAAAAAGAAAGAAATGTATTTACTTTATTTGTCTGCATCCGAGTGTACACACATGCAGGAACCCATGGAGATCAGAAGAGGATGCTGGCTCCCCAGGAACTGGAATCAACCAGTCCTTGTGAGCCACCATTGGTAAGAGTTTCTGCATCCACCACATCTCCTAGACCATGAACTGTCTACTACACTAAGAGGCCCAGGTTAGCCCAAAGCACACATTTGGTCAAGTAACCTGCCTCCCTAGATCCTGGACTTCCAGGTGTCTTGGTGAAGGCTTCCTCTCCTATGGCAGGACAGAGGTAGCTTGAGGGTGTTTAGCCATTTGCTTCCCAAGAGGAACCTTCGTCTGCACCCTTTTCCAATTCCCATGGCATAAATAACCACCTTGAATTCTAAGCTCTTGCTCAGACATCCCTGGACAGAACAGGGAGGAGGGGAGTAGCTGCCTTCACACTGTACCTAAGAGGCATGGGTCAGCAGAAAATTACCTCAAGTACACAGAAAGCAGTCAAGTAATTGGGAAGTGATGAACTTGGAGGATTCACTGCCTTTTTTTTTAATAGAAGGACTTTGTGGAGTGGTTCGAATGAGAACAACCCCCATTTGAAGGTTTGGTGGTCCCCAGTTGGTGGAACTACTTCCTAGGGTTAGCAGGTGTGGCTTCATTGGAAGAGGTGTGGCTTCATTGGAAGAGGTGTGGCTTCATGGGGGAGGTGTGTCACTGGGACTGAGCTTTCAGTCCACGCCATTCCCAGTTAGCTAGCTCTCCCAGCTGCGTGCCCGTAGATCAGGATGTAAACGCTCAGCCACTGTTCCAGGGCCATTCCATCCAGCCTGCTGCCGTGCTCCCTGCCATGAGTCATGGATTCTAATCCCCTGGAGCTGTGAGTCCCAATAAACTCTGTTCTAAGATGCCGTGGTCATGGTGTCTCTTCACAGCAATAGAAAAGTGATTAAGACACTTCATTGGAGATTTTTATCATTTAGTAATTCTGTGTTTGACAACTGGCTCACAAAAATTGCTAAAATCTTGGTGATCAGCTCTTGCGCTCTGATACTTTATCATGCAGCACACTATGGTGGTGGTGGTTGGGAAAACTGGACCCAGGGCAATCGCAGGAAACTACATTTCCCAGAAGCCTCCTCTCCCAGGACCTACCCTCTGTTGTTACCAAGGAGACAACTAACAGATAGTAAGACTGTTCTTGGAGGGTAAGGAGGGATCTGGGAACTGGGGGTGGGGATGGGGAAGAGGAGGAACAGGGGCGACAGGGGTGTATAGCAGAGTACTTCTTGGGGTCTTCCAGCCCGGGCCTGTCTGATGAAAGCCGGGGGCGGGGGCTGTGTTGTGGAGAGGAGAAGGTTGCTACTGGGAAGAGGCTCCAGGAAGGACGCTGTGGGTACGTCAGTAGCTGAGAAGGTGGCTGCATGCGGAGTAGTGTTGCAGGTCTGGACCCCATCCGCTCTGACGACCCAGTCTGTGACCTCGAGCCCCAGCTGGAACTGGCCTTCCCACTGATACCTTCTTTCTGTCACGCTTCTTTCCTTGCAACCCATTCCTCACCCCCTTCTCTTCCATGACTCCCGTGTCTTACATGGGTTTCAGAGCCAGAACTACATGGGTTCCAGCTAAAGATCTGTTCTGTGCTAGCTGTAATTGCATGGGTCTCTTAGGCTCTCCAGTTCTCAGTATTCTTGCCTGTAGAGTGGGTCGCACAGGACTGACTAAGTTGGTGTCACTTCAGGATGAAGGATATCATTTCTGAAAGTGTCTAGAGAGCTGGGGATGCCTTAGAAGGCATTACCCCTCCCTGGTTATCTCCCCTGTGCCCACGAGGCAGGCGAAGAGCTTTGCTAACCAGACCATGCTGCTTGGCTGGAGGTCCTGTCCCCAGGAACAGGAGTACTGAATGGGCCTGCTGGACCCAAGGCCCCAGCTAGGATTCAGGCAGACTGAATCTAGCCATAGGCACCCAGCCCTTCCAGAGTCCTAGAGCACAGAATATCAGAATTGAACTGGCAGTACCTGCTCTCCTTCCACATTGCAGGAAGGGAAATGGGGGCTAGAAAGGAGTGGGACGTGGCCTGTGAGCTCCAGCAGGAACTGCTAGCTGAGACAAAAAGAATAGCAAATACTACCCCCATCTCTCCCTGTGGCTCAGTCTGGCCTGCCAACCCACGCCTTCCTCCGCAAGAGTCTCATCTTGCAGTGCTAGAGATGGAACTCAGAGGCTCATGCGCACTGGGCAAGCACACTGCCACTCAGCCACATCCCAGCCCATCCGCCTGGTCCTTAGTCTGACTCCTCTCTCAGAGCTGAGAACAAGTCTGGATCCTCTTTCTCTCTCACCCTTACTGCTGTCCTGCCTGCACTGCTTCCAGTGGGTGGGGGCTTCTGTTCTACTGAGAGCAGATCTGAAAGGGGAGTGGAGGAGAGGCCTGAGGTGCAAGGCAGAGGCCAGACAGGTGCAATGGTGTTGGGTAGCAGGGAGTAGACACCAAGCAGAGGTCAAGTTCTACATGAGTTGGAAGTCTGGGAGTGGTTCTAGGCTCACGACTTGCATCCGTGGGAACCTGACTCTCTCACTCCCCCTTGTCCTTAGCAGGCAGCCTTGGTACACCAAGTGGCCGTTACCAATGACCTCCCCACCTCCCACTTGATGTGAATGTCCCAAGTATAAAATGGTCATAGAACCAAGGCTGTGTACTTGCTGCCTTCTAAGGCCTCTCTTCTCACACATTAGTGGTCACAGCTGGGCCATGTCTTCTCCAAGACCTCATTGCCAGAGAGGCCAGGAAGTGGAACGCTTCAAACCTGGCACCTTGCCGCCCCAATTCAAACCTGGGACTCTGTGGTGTGGAAAGGGGCAGATCTTTGGGTTCAGTGACTATGAATCTTAGTGAGGTCTTCCTCTGTGGCTGCACATATAGCATCCTGTGTGTCACGGGATGGTAGCCGTCCTCTGGGCTGTCATCACCCTCTACATGCCTTAGCAGTAACTCTGTCTTTTAAAAAGATGGTCTTAAAGGTCTTGAATTTCGTGTATGTGTCTGGGGATGGGGGTCAGCTTCCATACATGCATGCAGTGCCGATGGAGGCCAGAAGAGGGCATCAGATCCCCGAGACTGGAGTTACAGATGTTTGTGAGCCACCACGAGTGTGCAGGGACCCAAACCCAGGTCCTCTGGAGGAGCAATAGGTGTGTTCTTATCCACTGAGCCAACTCTCCAGCCCTGCAAGTCTTTGCAAGCTTTGCCTCAGTTTCCATTGTAGTAAGATGAGATTTCATTTACCTGCTATTTTGTGGGTCTTATTTTGTTTTGCCTTGCTATTCTAAACAGTTTCCTTTAATCCAGGAAACGTATTGATTTATTGAACATCGTCAATATACCTAAATAGGAAACTATATTCAGCAATCTCTACAGCATTAGTGTCATTTGCTAGGAAGAGACAGTGGCCATCAAAGCCACATTAATACTTTGGGTAACCTGACACTGACCTCGTCTGATGTTTGTTGAAAAGGGGCTTGGCTATGTAACGCAGGTTAGTCTGGAATTTAAACTCCTGCTTCATCCTCTCCAGAGCTGGGATAGGCATGCATCACCATGTCTAGTTCATTGTCTTTGTTCTAAGGGAGATTTGTATTAAAAGGTATTAGAGATGGCCTAGCACCAAATGGAGACTTCCTCCCTGATGGAAGGGATGCTTGCATAAGATGTTTTTCCTCCTCTATAAGGAAAAGCATCCCCAGGCCCCTCTGCATGCCCAGGTGGAGGAGAGCATCCCCAGGCCCCTCTGCATGCCCAGGTGAAGGAGAGCATCCCCAGGCCCCTCACATGCCCAGGTGGAGGAGAGCATCCCCAGGCCCCTCACATGCCCAGGTGGAGAGGAGCATCCCCAGGCCCCTCTGCATGCCCAGGTGGAGGGGAGCATCCCCAGGCCCCTCTGCATGCCCAGGTGAAGGAGAGCATCCCCAGGCCCCTCACATGCCCAGGTGGAGGAGAACATCCCCAGGCCCCTCACATGCCCAGGTGGAGGAGAGCATCCCCAGGCCCCTCACATGCCCAGGTGGAGGGGAGCATCCCCAGGCCCCTCACATGCCCAGGTGGAGGGGAGCATCCCCAGGCCCCTCACATGCCCAGGTGGAGGAGAGCATCCCCAGGCCCCTCACATGCCCAGGTGGAGGAGAGCATCCCCAGGGCCCTTGGCAAGTACAGGTTGTCTTGATTTCTTTCTGGCTGACCATGGCCACTTTGAGAATATCTGCTTTTCCCTACAGAGATATTTATCTTAGTTATCCAGACACATCAGGATGGAGGTCCTGAGAGAGAAAGTAGAGGAGGAGGAGGCGGCTGAGCGTGAGGAAGCCGCTGAACGGGCAGAATGGGCTGAAAAGATGGAGAAGATGATGAAGACAGCCGAAGTGAGCAGAGAGGAATCCATCCTGACACAGGATGAGCTTCGAGACCTGGAGAAGAAGCTAATGGCCATTGAGATCCCCACCCCATCCGATTACTCGTGAGTATCAGCACTGGGGCTGTCCACTTAGCCACCCTGACACAGTTAGAAAGGACCAGGCTCAGGAAGGACCAAGGCAAAATAGTGGCACCTAGGCCGGGAGGGTGGCCATGGAGGGATGAGGTTCAGTTTGAGGGTCTGTTTCCAGACGGCTCGTCTTTCCTCTATTGGTCTGTGTAAAGCGGAAGTGTGGTAGTGATACCGTGCCTGTGTAGCTGTGAGGAATAAATGAAGAAAAGACAAAGTCAAAGACACCTCAAGTGCTTTGGGGGTTCCTGGGGTGCCAAGCATGGCTTCACTCAGAACTTTGCCATCCCTGCTGGGACACAGGATCATAAACAAGGCCCTCATTGATGTCACCAAGCTGCCTGCTTCCTACACTAGCAACTCACCCAAGGAGGAGCACCTGCTGCAAGTGGCGGACAACTTCTCCCGCCAGTACAGCCACCTGTGCCCAGACCGCGTGCCTCTCTTCCTGCACCCCCTAAATGAGTGCAATGTGCCTGTAAGCCTGGGTCCTGGAAGGTGGGGCCAGAGCAGGAGCAGAGAGGGTGGAGGAAGGCACACCCAGCTCTCCCCGTGGAGCAGTGCTGGGCTGCGGGGCGCTGGAGGAGATGACTCCAGGGGAATGCGGGTCTGGGACCTGAACTGGGAAGTGGGGCTACCACCCTGTCACTGAGCCACATCCCCAGGCTTCTTCTTAGTCTTGAGTCTTACTATGCAGCCCAGGCTAGCCTTGAGCAAGCTGTGGCTTTCAGCTCTGACTTACGAACACATGCTAGGAGACCTCACAAGCCTGAACGAAACTCTCCTGGGTATAGAACAGGCATAGATGAGGAGAACTGAGGCCCGGAGAGGTTCAGGGAGGTGCCTGGGGCCATGTGGAGGGGAGAAAGAACCCTGGGCCAGGTTTTAGGGCGTGCTCTGCCCCCACTTTGTCCCATTTCTTTGTCCTTTCCTTGAGGTGCTGTCACCTGCAACTGGAGACCACTCTGGTCACCAGCCACCTCTCCTCAAAACCTCTGTAGGCTCTACAAGGGCCTCACCCTGATTGGACATCTATCTCCTCTAGACCTTAGGCAATTTACCTGTCCTCTCTGAGCTTGGAGGGAAGGCTTTTCCCCAATCCTTCCAGCTCAGATCCAGAATAAGCTAGTTCTGTCCCCAGAACTAGCTGTGACTAGGTGCATCTCAGCCATTGCCACCTCCAGTGGCCAATGCCCAGCCTTCCCAGCAAGGGACTGCTCCACCACCCTGAGACCAGTGAGCCGGGCCTCTTCAGGGTCCCCCTGGGAAGTCAGGCAAGAAGGCTGGGCCAACCAGGCAAGGATGCTCATATGTCCCTGTTTCACACGGCCCCTTGCATGATCTCCCTTTCAGAAGTTCGTGAGCACCACCCTGAGGCCGACATTGATGCCCTACCCCGAACTCTACAACTGGGACACCTGTGCCCAGTTTGTGTCCGACTTCCTCACCATGGTTCCCCTGGTTGATCCACTCAAGCCGGTAAGTGCTACTTCCTGGCTACGTGGGCTAAGCCCAACAGGTTTAATACAAGTCTGGGCAACAGGAACTCAGGCAAGCTCCAGCCTTCAGATCCCTGTAGGGGAAAGGCGCAGAGAGGCCACCACTGGCCTGAGGGTACACAGCAAGCCTGGCCCCCCAATCTGGTAGAGTCTGCTTCAGTCTCCCTTTTTTTTTTATTTCAGGAGCCACAAAAGAGCTGGGGATAGCAAGCTGCCTCTAGCCTGTAGCCCCATCTCTGGGCTTCTGAAAGGTTCAGTCAGCTTTTCATTGAGAAAGAAAGGAGACAGGAAAGAGGGGCGAATAACCGAGCGCTGATAGGATGAGAAGGATGGAGGGGAGAGCTTCGGAGGAAAGCCACCCGTTCCTTGAAATGGCAGTCACGTGTGGGTGGCACGGGTCTGACGTGCCAGGTCCTCAAGAGGCTCCTGATGCAGCAGGGCCCCTACCCCGACAGGTGGGCGGTGGGTGGCGAGGGATCTGGCTGAGCTGACACGTGTCCTGTGCTCAGCCCACGCACCTGTATTCCTCGACCACTGTGCTCAAGTGCCAGAAGGGGAACTGCTTCGACTTCAGCACCCTGCTCTGCTCCATGCTCATTGGCTCTGGCTACGACGCCTACTGCGTCAACGGCTACGGCTCCCTGGACCTCTGCCTCATGGACCTGACAAGAGAAGTGTGCCCGCTCACCGTAAAGGCCAAAGAGGTATGCCTGATACCCCTCCTGTATGCAAACTGTCCAGGCTGCCCATCCCCCTGAGAGGATCAGGGTCTGCCCTGGCCATCCTTGGAGAAGCAAGAACTGGGTCTCTGACCTGGTCACCCTTAGGGGCGGGAGGATTGTGTCCCTGCCCTGGCCAACCCTTAGAGAAGCAGGTCCCCATCCAGGCTCTTTCTTACGAAACTCATGGGTTCCTTCCCCATCACTACGCGTCCTCTGTCACTCCAGACCCCCTGTTTCAGTCCCTTGGAGATTTCTCTGTCCTCAGCATCACCCAGAGCTCGAGCTCAGTTCTCCCAGCTGCTGTCCCTCCCGCCTTGTCCTAGCTCAGTTTAAGACACTGTGCTGCCACCGGGCAAATGTTATGACTCACACGGCTTCTACCTTATCTCTAACCATCACAAGCCTACCCACTTCCGCTTGCAGGTGGTAAAATCCTATCTGGTGGTTTTAATGGTGGGAAATAATGGCCAAGTGAGTGCTTGATTCTCAGCCCTCCTAAAACACACACCCCCTTTGTGTTTCCAGGGTGGACCCCACCCCCCAGAACCTCGCGCATGCGTGCTAGGCAAGAACGCTAGTCTGAGCTGCATCCCTAGTCCCAAAGCATCCCATTTAATAGAGGAAACGTTACCACTTCCCCCAGGGAGTGGCAGTTGAGCTTTCTGTCTGCTGATTAAGAATCTGATGATGACCAGAGTTTATACAAACAAAAGAAGTACTCTTTAAACTCTAACAGTGTTCAAGTTAGCATGGAAGTACTGAGCATGCGTGTGGCTACGGTTGTGGGTAACGGGCATCCGTGAAGGCATTTTTGTGCGTATGTTTCATGCCAGAATCACATCTATGTTTGGAAAAACACCATACTGTGCCCACAAGAGCTTCCCATACCCTGGGTGGATTCCAGGGCTCTGTGACAAAAGTCAGGCCCCTCTGCAGCTGATGGATGGAGACCCAGGGGCCTGAAACACTAACCGGGAGATTGAGAAGGAGGGAGAGGTGCCAGGCAGACTGCTCACTCAGGACTGGTTCCCCAAGCAAGATGTCTCAGCTAGGGTTTCTATTGCGTGAAGAGACACCATGACCATGGCAACTCTTAATAAGGAAAACAGTTATTTGGGGCCGGCTTACAGATGCAGAGGTTTAGTCCGTTATTGAAACGGTAGGAAGCATGATGGTGCACAGGCAAATATGGTGCTGGAGAAGGAGCCAAGAGCTCTACATCCCCCTCAGCAGGCAGCAGGAAGGTATTGTGTGACACTGGGCTTGGTTTGAGCATTTGAAACCTCAAAGTCCACCCCACGGAAACAGTTCCTCCAACAAGACCACACCTCCTAATAGTGCCACTCCCTGCGGACCTATGGGGCCATTTTCGTTCAAACCACCACACAAGGGATGAGCAAATGATGGTTTTTGTTTGTTTGTTTTGCTTTGCTTTGCTTTTTTTTTTTTTTTTTTTTTTTGAGACAGGGTTTCTCTTCATAGCTTTGGAGCCTGTCCTGGAACTCACTCTATCAACCAGACTGGCCTCAAATTCTCGCCTGTCTCTGTCTCCCAAGTGCTGGGATTAAAGATGTGCGCCACCACCACCACCTGGCAGCAAAGCACACGGCACAAATGCTGTCTTATGTCTTTTCCTTCCATGGTCTCTGAGCTCACACCTCCTGGTCTTCTTGTCTCTGCTGCAGGTTTAATGTGGGCACAGGTTGACAGCCCTGTGTATTTGGAGTTATCATTCTTATAAAAGGGCATGGCCCAAAAGCAAGTGTTACCATGTTTGGAGCTACCAAACTGTGATGACATTTTTTGGAGGATGGAGGCCCAGGGATGGAAACCTAAGACTGGAGATTTCATTTCTTTTACCGTCACAAGCCCACTTCCACAGCGCCTGGAGAGTTCCTTCATGGCAACACAGACCTTCATTTTGTACATATTTATACACACATGTGCATGCATATACATGTAGAAATACACACACACACACACACACACATTCAGAGAGAGAGAGACTTTTCCTTCCTGGCCCAGAAAATTTGAATTCTAACCCCTGAAAACTCTGACCCCTGTCAATCTGCTCCACCTTCTGGCTGGGATCCAGGTCAGCCTGGTCAGTGGGGTAATAAGACTCCCTTTCCTGTTAATAGTTTCCTGTGCAAGGCTGATGGGGAGATCCTTAGGGCTCTCTGCTGCGCAGCTAGGCTTGATCTGTAGAGAGGACCCTGCCCCAACCCAGTCCTTTCTATGCTGCAGCTCCCTCTTCTGTCAGGGTAGGCCCTGTGAAGGATGTGGGTGGGAGCTGGACTTTCCTCTCTTGTTGGGTGACAGACAGTCAAGAAGAAAGAGAAGGCAATGCCTAAGAAGTATGCCATCAAGCCGCCGCGGGACCTGACCAGCAGGTTTGAGCAGGAGCAGGAGGAAAAGAGACTGCTGGAGATCAAGAACATGGAAGAGAAGCAGCGCAGGGAGGAGGAAGAGCGCCTCTTGGTGGGTATAAACGGCACTGCACCCTGGCATGACTGTTCACGGTACCCTCTCCTTCCAGCCCCCAAGGGATAACATACCAGGGCCATAAGGCCTTCTCTTATGATTCACCAAAGCTCTCCTTACCCTTAGAACATTGCCTTTCTTTGAAGGAAATCTCACCCAGGATACAATAGCTCCGCAGAATGAACCACAGATCTGGTTGCCCCTCCCATTTTACCGGTTGAAACCTTGGGCCTAGGAGGGGAGATGGAAAGAAAGATCCCCTTAGTTGGTGGTCACCCACCTTTCCTGTGTAGGAGGAAGAGAAAGCGAAGCCCGACCCCCTGCATGGACTGCGGGTGCACGCCTGGGTCCTGGTGCTGGCCGGGAAGCGCGAGGTGCCCGAGAGCTTCTTCATTGACCCACTGACAGCGCGCAGCTACAGCACCAAGGATGACCACTTCCTGGGCATCGAGAGCCTCTGGAACCACAAGAACTACTGGATCAACATGCAGGACTGCTGGAACTGCTGCAAGGTACGTGGGAGCAGGGTGTGACCAGGGATGGGGGCCAGGGGGCGGCCTTGCTACCAGCTCTTGACATCAGGAGGCCCCAGTACCTACATTCCTGCCTATCAAGGGTCTTTCTGGCAAGATGAACGTCTCCAGTTTTGTTGTTGTGTATCCTTTTTTAACCCGTTGGCTGTTGGTTTGTGTGCGTGAACTTTGGCGGAAGGATAACACCCATGACGCAATGTGCGTACCCCTGAAGCGCTAAGCTCCCTGTCCACAGTTTGTAAACTGATCAGGCCCTGCTTCCTGCACCCAGACTAAGAAAGAATATGACCCATACCTCAGAAACCCTCTGTGTTCAGTTCCTACCCTCCCCCACTCCCAAATGTATATTTGTACGTTAAGGACACAAACAGCATAGGCATGGGCTGGTAGTATGTTCAATGGGTAAAAATGCTTGCCACCAACCCTAAGGCCCTGAGTTAGATACGAAGGGCCCCCACGGTAGAAGGAGAGAACTAATTTCTGCAAGCTGTCTTCAGACCTGCATATTCACACACCCCCACACACGTATACAAAGAGGTGCTCAATCTTAAATGTATATCTTACTGGACTGGTTTGTGCAAATGAACTCCCCTACCTATCCAGGACCTGCCACTCCCAACCAGTAACCCCTCCAGCCATGTGCTCAATGGAAGAGCAGGTGCTTAGCACGTGTAAGCTCTGGGTTGATCCCCCAGCACCACAAAAAAATGAAGAAAATTTCATTTATACAAACCAACATTTCTCACTTGAAAAGGATGCCCAGGTCCACAGGGAGATGACGATCTAATCAGAGCCATCAGTGAAGGGTGGGAGTGTGGGCGAGTGGGCTCGGCTATGGGGACAGAGCCCATGCTGACTTCTTACAGCGCCCGTCAGTTTATTCTGGTTTAGGACAGCTCATCAACTGAGTTGTACAGTGTGCATTCTTTGTGTTGGATTTGTGAAGTCATGGAGATGTTTGTGAGATTCACCCATCTCCTTTTCTGTGTGCAGTGCTCGGTTCGTTTTCATTGCTTATTAATTCCCTCTTCTTGAAGCACTCCAGAACTTATTTTGTATTTTAGAGTGGCATGTTTCAGTTGCTTCCGGCATGGGACTATTTGGGGTAGCCCTGCAACGAGCATTTCCCTACCCGCATTTCAATGAACACGGGTGCGCACTTCTGATTGAATCAAGACCCCAGAGAGTCAGATTCTTCCCGTTTGCAGAAAATGACCACATCGACTTATAGCCCCCACCTCCAGCATTGCGTGAGAGTTCGGATGCCCTCTTGCTCCTTACCAATACTCCTATTGACTTGTTTGGGAGTTTGAGACGGGGCGGCACTCTGTCTTAGCCTCCTGAAGCTGAGATTACAGGTGTGCACACCGATGCCCACCATTTCCTCTCTTCTCATGTTAGCTGTCCTGCGGGTAGATCACGTGCTGCATTGTTTTGAAACTACAGCTGATTTTTGAACTGTCCACATATCCAGGAAGTTTTAAGACTGCTCTTTAACTCTAAAAATTAGAAAGGCTTCAGGGCTTTTCTACCTGCGAGGTCATTTTAAAACCTTCTCCAGAGAGCTGGAGAGATGGTGCAGAGGTTAAGATCGAGTCCTGTTTTTCCTGCTCCTGCTGAGGGCCAGAGTTCAGTTCCCAGCACCCACATCAGGGAGCTTACACTGCCTGTAACTCTAACTCGGGGGATCCAACACTCTTCTGGACTCTGGGGACACCTGCAACACGCTTGGCATACTCACACAGTGGCACATACATGTAAATAAAAAACTTTAAAAAGAGCCTTGCTAGGTGACTTTCTATAGAATCACTATTGTTTCTTCCTTGGAAGCCATCTGGGTCTAGAGTTTTCTCTGTAGAAATGTTTTAAACTACACATTCAGTTTGGATAATTTGTTTTTTCTGACATTTCTGGGGATGGAACCCAAAGCCTTGTGTATTCCAGCCAAGGGCTCTAGCATCAATCCACACACTCCCAGCCCAGGGCTTTTATTCTTGAGTTCTGGTAGTTTCCGTCCTTTGGAAACTTTATCCCCTTTATTTACATTTTCAAATTATTGCTATAAAATGTTGATATTCACTCCTTATTTTCCTTTTGATATTTTAGAGCCCATAGTGATGACTCTACGCTCTCTATTGGCACTGATAATGTTCAAATTTTTTTTTCTCCTAGTGAATCTAGCAAGAGGCTTATCAATACTGTTAGAATTGTCAATAAACCATGTCTGGTTTTGTTATTTTTTCCCCCTATGGCTTTGTTTCATTTATTTCTACTCTGATCCTTATTATTTTCTAATGCTTGCTTTAAATTTCATTAATTAGGTTTTTTTAATATTTATTTATTTAGCATACAATATATGCCTGCAGGCCAGAAGAGGGCACCAGACCTCATTACAGATGGTTGTGAGCCACCATGTGGTTGCTGGGAATTGAACTCAGAACCTTTGGAATAGCAGGCAATGCTCTTAACCACTGAGCCATCTCTCCAGCCCCATTAATTAGTTTCTTAAGGTAGAAATTAAAGTAATGACTCTGGGCCAGTTTTTCTGGTAAAGACCTTCATTTCATTAGTGAGCTCCTCCACCGGCATCCCACACATTTCAACAGCCTGGGCAGCCTGTGAACTTGGGGTTTTTTTGTTTTGTTTTGTTTTTTGGCTGTTTAATATTTATTGTATTTTTTTCTTTTTTAAAAAAATTTCAATTGAAATAGAATTGCATAACTTTCTCATTTCTTTTTCTCCCTTTATCCCCTCCCAAATACCTTTTCTCTTCTCAAACCCTTGCCTCTCATATCCCTTCATAACTCTCAAATTGATAATCACTTTTTTCTTATTATTGTTACATACACACACACATACACACACACACACATACACACACACACACACATATATATATATATATATACACACACACAAATAGATATAGATACAATTGATAGGTCTGTTTCTCTTGTTTCTATATTTCAATGTTGACCATCCTGTATTGGACAACAAATAAGGGGTGTGAACTTGTTTTTCTTCAGTTCAAAATTCTCTCTCTCGTTTTTTTTCTTTATCCTCTGATTTACAGGTCATTTTAAAATGTGGTGTTTCAGACAGGCAGTGGTGGTTCATGCCTTTGGTTCCAGCACTAGGAAGGCAGGGACAGGCGGATTGCCAGGGCCACACCAACCAACCCTGTCTTGAAAAACCAAAATCCCAAAACAAAACAAAAAGTGGTGTTTCATTCATAGACATGTAGATATTTCCTGGTGACCAATTTTTTATTTCAGTGTTAATTCTGTGATTGTTAGAAAATGCTGACCATGCAATCTCCACCTTCTTACCATGGCTTGGGTTTTGGTCCAGACTATGCTGTATCTTAAACATTCTATGCATTTGACGAGATGTTTGCTCTTTGAGGTTGGGTGGAATGTTCTATTGAATGTCAATGAACACAAGTCAGTTGCTGGTGCTCAGCTCTTCAATACCTTTGCTGGTTTTCTAGATTCTAAAATTATTGACATTATCTAAAACTCGGATTATAATGTTGGGTTCCTGTTTCTTCTATTGCTGTTTGCTTTACACATTGTAGATATCTATTTACAATCCATAAATATAGGTTCTCTGGATTCCTTTTGTTTATGCTACCACGGGCTAGCTTTGCCTTTTACAAAACTCTATTTGTGTTTTCTAAATTTAAGTGTGTATTGTTGGGCGTTTCCTTTATCCATTTTGACATTCTCAGTCTCCGATTGTGGTGCTTAGACCATTTATACTTACTATTATTTTTTGATAAAATTAAGTTTATAGCTATCATTTTTCTAGGTACATCCTCAAATTTGAAATTTTTATTTTAATTGAAAATATATTTTTAAGTTGGGCATAGTGGCACACGCCTTTAATCCTAACACTCAGGAGGCAGAGGCAGGAGGATCTCTGTGAGTCAGAAGCCAGCCAGGTCTACAAAGAAAGATCCTATCTCAAAAATAAATATGTAAATAAAATTTTCTCATACAATATATTCTTGTTTCCCCCTCCATCGTCTCCCAGATCCTTTCTACCCCTACTCACCTGCATCCACAGGCTTTCTCTTTCTCTTTCAGTGCCACCACAAACGTTGTTCATTGTACTGGAATTCTCTTCCCCTTTCCCTTGTCCTCTTTTTTATAATTTATTTTGTGTAGAGTGTTCTGTCTGCATGTATGCCTGTCACTTCTTTTTCCCTTGGGAGGACTCTGCATTCTGATTTCTGCCCCTTACTGCTGTGGATAAACTGAAAGCTGTTTCCTTCTCCTCCTCTTCCTTCTCCTTTTTTTTTTTTTTTTTTTTTTTTGATAAGGTTGCAGGCATCCCAAGCTAGCCTTGGACTTACCACATAATCGGGGATAACCTTGAACTCCAGAATGTCAGCTCTCCTGCCTCCAACTCCTAAACTGGGATCACAGGCATGTGCCACCGTGCCTAGTTTATGTGGGCCCAGGAGGGCTCCCAGGGCCTCGTGCATGTTAGGCAAGCATCCTACTAACTGAGCTACACCCCACCCCTCCCAGAAACACTTCTCAGTCTCTGATCTGCGTTGAACCCCTATGTGGAGAAAATGATCCCAAACCGGAAGCACCTTTCAAGCTTCTCTTCATGAATCCTGGCTTCTTCGTTTGTTTTCCTCAGTGGCAGACTGAACCTGGGCCTCACACCCGCTAGACGAGCCCTCTACCACTGAGCCTCATCCCCAGCACAGCCTCTTAATTATTGTGGTACCCGTTGTTTGTTTTTGAAATAACATCTTCCTTTATAGCCACGGTTCTCAGAGGGAACAAAGTCCCAGTGCTCCACGCTGGCCAGTGTCATGGTCTCTTCTTCCACGCCCCTATTTGGTGACTCAGTACTGGCTCCCTCGCCTCCCTTCCACCTGCCACAGATATCCTTCCCACCGCACTGGTGCGGTCTACACTAGAGTACTGGTGGGGGTCGAAGGACAAGATGAGGGCCAGCAGGCTGGAGGACTACAGTCATCTCTGAAGGGCTGGTAACACTGAGTGTGTGTTCATTGTGAGCCTGGTCCTGAGGAAGGCAGCTTTGACTCTGCATCATCTGTGTAGGGTGGGATTGACCTGGGTGTCAGTGTCCTTACCCGTCACACGAGTTAACAAAACTGACACTCGTCAGATGCCCAGGACCTATTAGCGCCTTCTGAACATTGTTTTCTGTGGGGGAAATAAGGGCCGAGAGACCCTGGGATCAGACGAGTCAGGTCGAGTGCAGAGATAGATGTCTTTCTAATCTAGGAATTCAACTTCCACTCACCGACACAGTTATGGACCACATAGGGGAAGCATGTCCACTCTGCCTGTCTCCCACCGGGCCACAGTCATCCCTCGGACCAGTACATTGCAGCAGGGTTTTATCCAGTCAGGAATGGAGGACACTGGGCATAACAACAGAGCACAGGACTTGGAGGCCTGAGGTCTGAGTTCGAGTCCAGTGGATTGTTGCTTTTCCCTTCCGTTGGACAGGAAGTGCCTGGGATTGGAGACCTGGTCTATATCGATTGCTCTGTGTGCGTTCCTAGGCCAGGTAAGGGCCTGGCCTACAATAGATGCTTCACGGAGAAGTTGAACACACCACTTCCCCTCCCAGAAACATGCAAAACGACCCCGCGATGAGTTAGTCGCACATCACTCCCCTGACTGCGTTCTCCTTTACATTCCCTTCATGCCAATCCATGTCTAAACGTTTCTTCCCTACGAGTAGGGTCTTAAAGAACAAAAATTCTTTGTCTTACAGTTAGTTCTGGAGACTGGAAATCCAGGACTGAGGTCCTGGCAGGGCTGGTTTCTTCTGAGATCTCTTGTATCCTCCTGAGTCCCGAGTAGCAGTTGGCTCTTGCCTCCCTGGCCTGGGGCAAACAAAAAGAAAAACCAAGGAGAGGCTCACTTTAACCCAGTCATTTCCTAATAGTTTGCCTGCTCAGAAATGCCCCATAGTGGCATATACAGGTCTGTCCCCAGGGCAGGGCACTGACGCATCTCCTCTGGACATGCTGTGGGATTTCTTTCTCGGGAGATGGGTCAGTGGGATGGGAGTGGAGATGAAGAATGAGGCTGGACTCTTAGAGACTGAATGGAACTGACATTCTGCACAGCCCCTGCAGGCCTCTGGGAACAGCTGTTTCTATTGTCCTAGGAGCAGGCCCAGGCTTGGGGTGCAGGAGTGCATTCAGTTGGTTCCCTCTCCATCAGGACTTGACCTTCGACCTAGGAGACCCTGTGAGATGGGAGTATATGCTCTTGGGGACTGATAAGCCTCACCTTTCCTTGACTGAGGAGGATGACGAAGGCCTGGATGATGATGACGATGTAGATGATCTGGTGAGTCTGGTGGCCTGAGGGTGGGTTGAGGGCCTTCACCTGTTTTGCGTCAGGCAGCCTGGCAGACAGCCCTGAAAGCATGTCCATGTACGGGGAAGTCCAGAATCATGCATTCTTCCAAACAGAAGGGCCCCGTCTGAGCCCTCATTCTCCAGATGGGTAAACAGAGGCCCGGGTACATCCAGTGACCAGCCTAGGACTTCCCAGTGTACCTGAATTCAGTCTCTTCCATCTGGAGCCCCATTCAAGGGTTAGGGTGTTCCTCGGAGAGCAATCTCTGTAGAGTGGGAGCCCCGGGACTAGGAGCCCAGCAGGCAAATTTCCCTGGCTTTGGGATCTTCCATTTCCCCCTTATGTGTAAAAGTAGGTGAGGGTCGGACGGTGGTGGCAGTGGCGCACGCCTTTAATCCCAGCACTGAGGAAGCAGAGGCGGGTGGATCTCTGTGAGTTCGAGGCCAGCCTGGGCTACGAGAGCTAGTTCCAGGAAACCCTGTCTTGGGGGGGGAAAAAAGAAATGAATCCACCCAATTTCATAACTTACTTTTTCTGTACCTAAATTTTCTTAATAAAATTTAGCATAGCACTACATTCTTTTTCAAGTGATGTAAATTTTAGTTTCTTTAACCCCTTCATTTTGAATATGATGCCACATATGAATTATACACACACACACACACACACACACATATATATATAGTAGGTGAGGGTCATAGTCTGGTATCGACAGTAACAGGTGTTTTTAGCCACCTAGCACTGCTACAATGAAGTGTTACAAACTGGGGGTCCCACACTACTGGAGGTTGGAATTTCAGGATCAAGGTGCCGGCAGGGCTGGTTTCATCTGAGATCCTCTGGGCTTGCTGATGGCCGTCAGGGCTGTGTTTTATCTGGCCCTCTCTCTATGAATCTCTGTCCTAATCCCCTTGTCTTATAAGAACCCTTAGCATATTTAAGAAGCCACCTAAAGACACCATTTAGACTTCATTGCCTCTTCCCTAAAGACTTACTTCCAAATGCAACCGGATTCATAGATACTGGGGTGAAGGTTTGGTGTGCGATTTTAGTGGGAGGTTGAGAGATGCTCCCGACAAAAGAAAACACAGAGGGACGGGGCTCTGCTTTGGCATGGACTCTGAGCTCACTCATTTAAATTTCCTCTGCCTGGGAGGCTGACAGCTTATAGACAGCAGGCAAAATGAGGCCCCAAAGGACTCACCCAGGAGGTGAGAGAGCTGGGAGCTGAACCTGAACGGTCCAGCACATCTGGATTCTCAGTGGTGACATTCAGCTCAGGGAGCTGCCTGAGAATGACTGGGTCACCCTGTTCTCCAACTCCTCATTTCTGAGCACCGGCGCCACCTGCTGGCTGCGGGCACGGACCAGTGGGGTGCCGGGCAAGCAAACCCAAGTGGGGAACCCACTTTCTGCAGGTCCTGTCACATCCCTAGAACGAGAATCCTTATTGTCTCCAACATGGACAGATGCTACAGCCTGAGAGGCAGCCCTCAGCCGTGGGATCCTGGGATTTCTGGGCTGTCTCAAGAACGTTCTGCCCATGCCTCCCGCTGACTTGCTCGTCTTCTGTGTCCCTGACAGGAGTCACAGTTAGATAAACAAGTATCCAAGGGCTGAGCATTGTTTGTGGCAGGAAGTGTACACACAGAAAATCTTGAGCCTGGTTTGAGGGTCGTTTGTCTAGACCAGGCCGTATTGCACAGCACAGACCAGGGATAGACAGCCAGGCAGAGCTCCGGGCATTATCCATGAAATCCTTTAGTCCTCCCAGGAAACAGCTAAGGAAACCAAGGCTTAGTGTGGATGAGGAACTTTCCCAGCCCTCCTTACCTGGGATAATAGTTAAAGGTATGGCTCCCCTCTCTGAGCAGCCACCATGGCTGCAGGTGGTACCACCATCTTAGACCAGGCAAGCAGGGGATGGGGATCCGCCCAAGATGACTCCTCTTCTGCCCCATCCTGATCACTGTCCTGATTTCTGGCTCTTCCGGGGAAACTGACAGCCCCCTTAGCAACTCTGAGTTTGGGGTAGGGAACAGAGTTGCACTATGGCCTCCAAGGGCCTAGCCAGCACCCACCTCCTCTCCTCACAGGGCAAAGAGGAGGAAGAGAAGAGCTTCGACATGCCGCCTTCATGGGTCGCCCAGATTGAGATCACACCTGAAGGTCTCTGTCATTCATCAGTTCCAAGCCCCAGGGAGTTCTACGGCCATAACTCAGCAGAGAGGCCACAGAGGCTTCCTGAGCCGCCTTCTCCACCCCCCTCAACACCCCACCAGCTCTGTGCCCAGAGCCCGACACCATCTAGGACACAACTGGACTGTTAACATGATTCCCAAAGTCTGGAACATGGCCTCTTTCCTTCCCTCAGATCCTCTGTTCTGAGGAGACCACAGGCAGGACCTGTAGTAGATAGTAGAGGGTCAGGCCCTGGGATGTATGGGCAAAGAAGGCAGGAGAGTGGGTTACCTTCTGCTCCGTGTCTGCATAGACCCATCTGGGAACCCCTAGACTCAGAAGAAGGATTCAGGTTGCTCCAGCAGGTGACAAGAACTAGAGAAGAGGTCATGGAACCTGAGGTGGAGTACTCGTCACAGCCTAGATGAGGGATGGAGGCAAAATGGGGTTCAAGAAATAGGGAGCCCTGGGGCTGGGTCTTGAAGGCTCAGAAGTCGTTCTAGCATACTGTTCTCACTGGTGAAGGCCTGGCGGGGATGAGGGGTGGCTGGGTCACAGATAGGATTCTTGGGTGGCGCTGGGATTCTCGCTTGGATACCTTGGGAAGAGTTGAAGCCAGCACCAGTGATGACTTTTGTCTTCCCTGGAGCTGTTTCTGGACCTAGAGGGACTTTAAAGGTGATGCAGAGAAAGGATGAGTGGCTAGGAAGGGTGGAAGGAGAGACCCCCCAGCCCCCTCTGCATCCACAGAGTTTGAGACCCGCTGCCCCAACGGAAAGAAAGTGATCCAGTACAAGAAGGCCCAGCTGGAGAAATGGGCTCCATACCTCAACAGCAACGGCCTGGTGTGCCGCCTCACCATCTACGAAGACATACAGTGTAAGGCACCTTGGGGGCCAGGATGGGGGACAACCAACTGTCGTGCTAGGTCACTCCGGGCATAGCACCTCTAGTTTTTTGGTGTCTGTGGGGCAGAGGCCAGAGGAGCAGCCGTCTTTGGGCCCCCACAGGCACGAAGGTTCTGGAGATAAAGGAGTGGTACCAGAACCGCGAGGACATGCTGGAGCTGAAGCATATAAACAAGATCACGGGCCTGAACGTGGACTACTTCAAGCCGGGCCATCCCCAAGCTCTGCGTGGTGCGTGGATCCCACTGCTGGGCAAGCCAAGAGCCCTAGGGGAGAGGGGCTTACCTATAATGATACGTGATGGGAAGAACCAGCCCCAGGTATCAGGGAGGTGGCAAGCACGGACACTGCTTCTGCCTCTGTAAGATAGTGAGGTGTGCAGACAGCTGAGGAAACTCAGAAAAGGGGGACACTGTGGCCAGCAGCTCCCCAGGAAAATCAAAGGGCAGGGCCACATGCAGTTCTATGGCTGCGATCAAGCTGGAATCTCCAGCAGAGGATACACAGTGTGGGTCACACGTAAAGGGTCTAAGGATGTTGGATAGTAAAGCCAACCAAACACCACAGACAAGGAAGGGCAAATGCAGAGGGCAGAGCGCCCACTGTATGGCTGTGGCTAGGGGGTCCATGAGGTTGAAAAGAAAGAGCATGCCTTCCAAGATCCATATCCTACCTCAGAATTCACCAGAGAAAAATCTGGAGCCAACAAACACACAGAAACACATGAATGGCATTTGGGAGCTGAACATTTCAAGATGAAACCAACAAGGGGCCACGCCCCTGCTTTTGTGTGAGCAAATGGTCCTAACCAGATGTGATTGGGATTGGAAGAAGCATAGAGCCACTCCCTAGTGACTTGGCAGGCTACTCTTAAACATAATTAAGCGAAATGTGTTAATATGGGCATGTAGCTCAGCGTTAGAACACATGCTTAACATTCCTGAGGCCCTGTGTTCCACCTCCAGCAACAATGGTCTTAAAATGTGCACACATTTTGACCCAGTAATTCCTCTGCTGAGAATTTGTTGTTAGCAAAGACTGAGCAAGATCCATAAGGGCACGACGTAGATGCTCCTCATGGACTTGTCTGTAAAAATGAAGAATTCGATGTAACCACAATATCCAGAGAGTGGGGGTTGGGCACATGGCTAATGCTCACATGTACTGAAGAGCTGCCCTCTCCCTGGACCTGGGCTTGGGTGCAGCATCAGCTGCCACAGCTGCCAATGCTCACTCGACCCCTTCCCTCTCCCCTCACCACCTCCCCTCTAGTACACTCATACAAGACTATGCTGCCCGAGATGGACCGCGTCATGGAGTTCTATGAAAAGATTCGTGTGGATGGCCTGATAAAGCGGGAGGAGACGCCTATGACTATGACAGAATGCTATCAAGGGCGCTCAGACTTCCTCTTCTACCGCCACATCAATTTTGGACCCAGAATCAAGAAGCTCACCCAGAATAGCGCGGAGTCCAACCCGAGGCCCATGGTGGTGAGAGCATGCTGGGGCCGGGGACTGCTGCCCATCTTCTCTGGCCGAAAGAGGGTCATCAGGATGGGGGAAACCCTGGTTCTGGGATGGGATCAAGGTCTGTGATTTTTGCCAGGATTTTAAGTCTCAAACAAGCAGTTTAACAAATGTAGACCCCTGGGCTTGCTAGAGCTAAGCTGCGTCCCCAGCCACCAGACAAAGAAGTGCTGTTTCCTTATTGTAATACACACTTATGACCAGACATGTGGAAATATGAGAAACCAGAAAAATGTGAAAACATCTCAGAGTGACTTCTCTCCAGTATTACTGTGGACTAGTAGGTTTGGTCCTAGTTGAACAATTAATTTGAGAGCACTTGAGAGGGGGTAGCTGAAGGATCGAGGATTTAAGGTAACCCTTGGCTACGTAGTGAGTCCAAGGCCAGTCTGAGACCCTATCTCAATGAACTCGGAGCTGAGGGATAACTCACTCCATAGAGCATGAAGCCCCGAGTGTGATCCCCAGAACCCATGAGAACATCCAGGCACTGTGACACACACCTGGGATTCCAGCACCAGGGAGGCAAACACGGGTTTGTTGGCCAGTCAGTCCAGGCAATCCAGTGAGCTCCGGGTTCAAGGGAGTCCAGGTCTTGAGAAATGCAATTGAGACAGACAGTGTCAGTCTCTGGTCAGCACACAAGTGTGTGTACACACACCAAGGCACACACACACACACACACACACACACAACTTGTTCTGAGAGACTTTAATTTTATTGAGATCCGAGATGAAGGTTAGAACCCCTGTTTTCTACCAAGTTTTTGGACACTGAGCTTTCTGACCATGCCCAAAAGAAGCTCGTCTTCATAGCAAGGAATATTTGGTTATGGGATAGGCTTCCCGGAGAGGTGGCAGCTCCCCATTGCTAGGAGCAGGCAAGCAGAGTCTTGTGGAGGAGGGAACTGAAGAACACACTATGCGAGGCTGACGTGGCAAGACCCCGAGAACCCACAGGAGTCACAGAATCCACTGCCTGGCTAGAAGGAACTAATCAACAAGCCCCGCCTCCAGACTCCTGGATCTGGAGCGTCCTTTGCTCCTGTCCACGGAGCATGCACAGAAATCCCCCGCCCTCTTCTGAATGTTCTGGCCACACAGAAAATCACAGAGCGATTCTTCCGCAATCCAGCGAAGCCTGCCGATGAGGACGTGGCAGAGCGTGTGTTTCTGATGCTGGAGGAGCGCATTCAGCTTCGCTACCACTGCCGTGACGACTACATCACTGCATCCAAGCGTGAGTTTCTGAGGCGCACGGAGGTGGACAGCAAAGGCAACAAGATCATCATGACCCCGGACATGTGCATCAGCTTCGAGGTGGGCTGGCGACTGCACGGGGCAGGGACTGGTGGGGGGCACACTCCGGAAACTGCTTGCAGCCTTTTCTGGCAACTTGGGAAACCCCAGGTGGATTCCTCCACTCCTCCCCCATTAAGTCTCCATGGGGGAAACACATCTCTGTCCCTGGGAACACATCTATTTCCCATCTGAGGATCTGTTCCTTGCAGCTCCTCTGAGACTCATCCCATTTCCATCAAAATGAGAATCCAGCAGACTGAGACATCCCCGTCCCCATCTGCACCTCTGGGGAGCCTACACCCCAGATCCCAGGGACCCATCCTGGAGGTGGCAGGGTACTCTCATCTCCTAGATGGTCTCATTTTCTTATTCTAGTTAGCTTTCTCTGGCACAGCCCTCAGACCCTCTGCATCTTTCTTTGGTCCCTCTTTGTTACTATGTCTGTGTAGACAGGAATGCTGAGGTCTGGAAAGGTTAATCACCTTGCTTGAGGTCACGCAGCTAGAGAAAGGTAGTCGATTTAAGCCTAGTGGCCCCTAGACCTGACCAATTGCAGCCTCTCTGCCACTGTGGTGGTTCTGGTCCCAGGTGGAGCCCATGGAGCACACCAAGAAACTTCTCTACCAGTATGAGACCTTGATTCAACTGAAGAATGAAGAGAAGCTGTCCCGGCATCAGGCCTGGGAGTCAGAGCTGGAGGTAAGGTCCTCCCAGAGGGTGGATGTGGCAGAAAGAGAGGGTCTTAGATGTGCACGCCCACCATTGTGTGCGATCAAGGTGCTGGAGATCCTGAAGCTCAGGGAAGAGGAGGAGGAGGCACATACGCTGAGCATCTCCATCTATGACACCAAGCGCAATGAGAAGAGCAAAGAGTATCGGGAGGCCATGGTGAGCTTCCCCGCTTTCCCCAGGTCTCCTTCCCTGGAGGCAGGGCTCCAGGGTAGGGAGAGCATGGGAGTCCTTTGGAAGGGATGATGTCAGGTGAGCATTCTTGTTGACTGTCACCTGCCACACTGACTGTGTTGATGGGTCACCCCAAAAGGCACTTAGGGTTCAGGCTAGGTGTCCTTATCCAGGACAGTGGCCAAACCAAAGCCTGTCTTGCATGGGGAAAGATGAATGTCCACCTCTGCCAGGGCTTCCACTGAGGTTGTGATCCGAGCTGGGAGTCCAGCCCACTGACTCAGGCACAAGTTGAGCACCAGGCCTCAGCGAGGCAGGGCTTTGGCCACACCCCCTCCCCCCAGGTGCGAGGATCCGTTTGGGTTCTTAGACTTGCTTCTAAATCTTCCTCACCATGCAGGACAGGCATTTAAAGTAGTTTGCAGTTGACCAGGCAAGGCTGGGCTTTGGATTGTTCATGGATTCATAGGGAAGGACAAGAGCCTATGTCTGCATGTTCTCTGGCTTCTGTGTGCTCCGTGTAGGGCCTTATGGGCAACAGAAAAATGCTAGGAGTCTAGCATCTAGCTAATCACCATCATTCTCTGTAAGTACCTGCTGTGGGCTGTCAGGGCCAGGGTATGTGCTTCCCGGATCTAAGCTGGTCTGATTTCAGAGGAGGAAACTGAGGCTCAGATTGAGAGGTGAATTCATGTCAGAAACAGGAATTACACATCACCCTTAAACATGGGTCAAGGGGTGATCCTTAGGAACTTAGTTCTCTCAGGAACTCTCTGCTGAGACCTAGCTTTGGGGCCTGACTTTGTGCCATTGCTCCTCGGGAGGCCTCCAGGCTATGGTGCCCTTTCAGCTGGTTCCCTGGTCCATAGGAGCGTGTCTTACACGAGGAGCACCTGCGGCAAGTGGAGGCCCAGCTGGACTACCTGGCCCCGTTCCTGGCACAGCTCCCTCCAGGCGAGAAGCTCACGCGCTGGCAGGCTGTGCGCCTCAAGGACGAGTGTCTCAGCGACTTCAAGCAGCGCCTCATCGACAAGGCTAACCTCATCCAGGCGCGCTTTGAGAAGGTGGGACCGTGGCCCAAGGCAGGGGAGGTGACCTCACCATCCTCAGCCAGAAAATGGGTCCCGAAATCTTTGCTCAGGGTCTTGCTGATGTGTGAGCTAGATGCGTGGATGAGTATGTCTGTATCTGGGGCTTTCAAATATCTGACTTCTCCCCACTTGGTTACTGGATGGATGGCGGGTAGGTGAATATGCATGGATAGGCGGGTAGATGGGGGAATGGATGAAGTGGATGGATGGGTGCAGCTGGATACGTGGGCAGGCGGGCATGGGTAAGGATTAGAGGTGGGATGTGGATGTATGGGTGGGTGGTGGTAGACTGATGAATGAGTGGGCTGATGAGTAGATAGGTAAGATTTGGCAGACGAGGGATAAAGAAATAGATGGGCAGGTTTGTGGATAGACGGACTGATGGGTAGTACATTAACTCTCAGTACTTAGCCCATTTCTGTGATACGGGTGAGGTGCTTACCATGTGGCCTCCACGCAGTGTCTTGGTCTTCACAGAATGCACAAAGCAGAGTCAGGTGGAGTTGGACGCAATACTTCTTACGTTTGGAGATGAGTTACTGGGGGCTCTGAGCATCTCAGCAACTTGTCTAGGTCACATAGCTGTTTTGTGTATTGGGTGTTTTGTCTGCACATGTGTATTATACCATGGGTACACCTAGTGCCCTCAGAGGCCAGGAGAGGCCATCATATCCCCTGGGACTGGAGTTTCAGATGGTTGTGAGTCTCCATGTGAGTTCTGGGAATCGACCCTCAGTTGTCCTCTGAAGAGCAGCCAGCGTCCTTGCTTTGTTTTTTGAGACAGTGTCTATTCTGTAGCCCCAGCTGGCCTGGAACGTGCAATATAGACCAGACAGGCCTTAAACTCACAAAGAGCTCTGGCTCTGCCTAATGAGTACTGGAATTGAAGGTGGCACGACTACACCCTGCTGCTTTGATTTTGTATGAGGTGCTAGGGGTGGAACCCAGGGTCATGCACTAAGCCACATCCCTGGCCCTGACTAACTGATTTGGCTGTTCTGATTTCATGCACACGTTGTCCTTCGAATCATGACTCCAGTAGTTCCAGCCCAAGATCTTTTGTGATCCTCTAACTCTGCCCCTCTCCATGGGAGGTGGGGATAGGGGCTTCCTGGTAATCTATGGGCCTGGCTGAGGATCAGTTCACACTGTGTCCCTGCTCATCTCCCTGCGCCCCCAGGAGACCCAGGAACTGCAGAAGAAGCAGCAATGGTACCAGGAGAACCAGGTAACCCTGACATCCGAGGACGAGGACCTGTACCTCAGCTACTGCTCTCAGGCCATGTTCCGAATCCGCATCTTGGAACAGCGACTCAATCGGTAAGGGGCAGAACCAGGAGGATTCCTGGGAGCACTGACAGCTTGGCTATCCCTCACCTCCTCCTCCCTGCCTCCCTTTGCTCAGGCACAAAGAGCTGGCTCCACTGAAGTACTTGGCACTGGAGGAAAAGCTGTACAAGGACCCACGCTTGGTAGACTTCGTCAAAGGCTTTGTTTGATGGGTCCTCATGGGACCATGGCAAAAGCTGCCAGAGAATGGAGTCCCGCCCTTCTCCCCGGCCACTGTGACCCCACACCAGCCTTACTGCCACACTACCTCCCTGTCCCTCATAGTCTCCCTCAAATAAACACACCCCTTATTTGCCATTTGTACTTCGGTACTCACAAGCTCCAATCCCCCCCCACACACACCCTGCCCTCAGCCTTTCTCTGTCATCTTCTTTGTTGGAATATCAAGTATTAACGTCTCCAGATGGTTCCACAGTCACGGCTGTCCAATTAGAGCTCAATGTGGTGACGGTGGGCCAGCTCATAAAGTGGGAATGGCCTGGCCAAGGAGCACACCCCAGGATTGGGTGGCTTGACGTTAGAGGTCAAGGAACTGAATCCAAGTTCCCCTTCTGCTTACCACCTGTGAATGCAGGGAAAGCTGGATAGAGTGGTGCACATCTGTAAGAGCAGAAGGATCTGGGTTCAAGATCTGCCTTGGTTATATAGGGAATTTGAGGACAGCCTGAGCTACATAAGAATTTTTGGGGGTGGGTATTTCGAGACAAGGTTTCTCTGTATAGCTTTGAAGCCTGTCCTGGAATTCCTTCTGTAGACTAGGCTGGCCTTGAACTCACAGAAAGCCACTTGCCTCTGCCTCCCAAGTGCTAGGATTAAAGGTGTGTTTATTTATTTTAAATTATTTATTTATTTATTATGGATACAATATTCTGTCTGTGTGTATGTCTGCAGGCCAGAAGAGGGCACTAGACCTCATTACAGATGGTTGGGAGCCACCATGGGAATTGAACTCAGAACCTTTGGAAGAGCAGGCAATGCTCTTAACCACTGAACCATCTCTCCAGCCCTTAAAGATGTTTTTAAAAACAAAGTAAAGAAAACCTGGCCTATAGTCTTCAGGGCATGACACAGCCATTGCAAATGATCTCATGGCAGCTGTGATTGCCTGCACATGCCTGGGCCCGTCAATAAGCAATCATGAATCAGGCAGGGCATGGCTCGTGAGGCCCTTGTTCCTCCCGGTTGAACTACTGGTTACTATTGAATTCTGTTGGAGGGGTAGTCATTGTCTTCAGAGGTGAACCCGCCAGGCTTCAACGCCTAGTTCCAAACCCAAGGTTCAAACGGGGGGCTCGAGCCACAAGTGGTGGCACTTGCCTTTAAACCCAGCTCTTGATCTCTGCCAGTTCAAGGACAGCCTGGTCTTTATAGTGAGATCCTGATACAGAGGGAGGAAAGGAAGAGGAGATGGGTGTGTGTGGTGGAGGAGAATAAGGAGAAATAAGATGAACTTGAAAGAGCCAAGTATGCCAAATCTTGCCAGGTTCTTAGTTAAGAAATACCCCACCACCACCACCACCACCACCGTGTGTGTGTGTGTGTGTGTGTGTTCCCTAAGCAATCCTCTTGTCTCTGCTCCTCACAGCCCTGGGTTACACATGCAGCCATGCCCAGATGTTTACATGGGTGGTGATGATTTGAACTCATTCCTGGCACTGCAATCGCTCCTAAGATTGAGCCATTTTTCTTGCTTCTAGTAAGTTTTTATTTTTAGTGACTGAACCTAGTTCCTCCTGCACACTAGTCAAAGCTTTCTACCAGAGCTACATTCTTGGTCTTGTTCCTACTTAGAGAAGTTATTACGTGTATTGGGGATGATTAAGATCATATTAATATGGTCTACACGTTAGAGGTAGGGGTAGTGAGATTGGTCATCCTCAGTGTTGTCATGATTGAAATGTCTAGGGATTGATAATGCTCAAATCAATTGTGCTTAAAGCAAACAATGCAAAACGTGTCAAAATCAAGAATTTGACTTTTAATTTAATAATAAAAAGTTGAGAAGAACAGCAAGCTACAAAGTTTTGATTGAATGTTATTCTCCAAATCCAGGTCTCTTAGTAATCCCTAAAGTCTACTCAGGGCCGACTTTCCAAATCACAGAAGGCTGGTGGGTGTCTTTTGTCCATGCAAAGTTTTTGCATTCCGTAGGGACTTGGCACGTCTTGACTTTAAAGGTTCCAATCCTGGGGCCATCTTCAGGAAGTTAGGTCTTTTCACCTCAGCATCGGTTTCCTCATCTGTAAATGGGGAATTCCTACCGCCCTGTGGAGCATAAGAACGCCAGGCGCTGCGGTCCCCATGAGAGGCGCGAGTGGAGGACAGACCAGGGTTGGAGGCTCTTTCTGCAATGGGCCAGGGCGAGTTCCTCCTCAGTGAGCCCCCTCCCTCCCCGCTCCGGCTCATGGAGGGTTATATTTCCCCCACCCGATCTCAACCTGCCTGATCTGTCGCACACATCATCTGCCTTTCTCCAGTTCCCTAGTCGGTGGTTTCGCCCGCGAGCAGCCACAAGCTTACTCAGCCATCTCCCACCGTGACTCTAGGGACGCACTCCTGGGTTCGACACCGACCCCACCAGTAATCAGGGTCTGTTTCTGTCCAGACCTCCACCAGCGAACTCAAGCCGGTGGGTGTGTGTGCAGCTAAGCAGAAGCCAGATCAGGCCACGTGGGCAACACCCTCAGGCTGAGGGCGGGGTCCGGGCGGCCCTGTTCCAAGATGGAAGAACTGCGACTTCACGCTGCTCCAGAAATTCCCTTCCCATTGGTTGTCTTGGAATTGGTTCTCCAATAATACTGACGTTGATTGGCCGATCTCGAGCTGTTGCTGAAGGGATTGGTGCAGCCGCCATCGTGTGCGGCTCGCGGATTTTTCAAATTTAACTGGGTTCCAGGAAGTGAAGGAAAAGGGCGGAAAAAGGTAGCCCGAGTGGAGGCGGGACTAAGGACATAGAAGCCCGCATTGGTTCTTTCAAGACCTCAGGGCGGGCCGTAAACGCTTCTTTCTCGTGATTAGTCCGAGTCGGGGGAAAAGGAGGCAGGTGGCTCCGCAAATCGGCAGATGCGTTTGCTTCTATTGGTCAATCTCAGAGGAAGGCGGAGCGTCCGTGGCTGCTGATTGGTGTAAGAAGCGAAGTGGGTGGGACTCTAGACCGGAGGTTTTGTTGTGAGGGTCGGTTGTCAAGCAGCGACCAATCAGGGCAGAGGATGGAGGCAAGTGGGGGTCGCGCCTGGAGGGAAGTCTTGGCCTCCAGAGCTACAGCTGCAGGTAGAGTGGACCCCGGGGTCTTGGAGGCGCGGGGAAGATGGCTCTGGTCTTTGCCGAGCCAGGAGGGGACAGTCGCGTCGCCGGCAGAGGGCTCTGGGCCAGGGAAGGCTGGGGCCGGTGCCCCTCAAGACAGAGGGGCGGAGGGTCAGGCGAAGCAGAGAGACCAGTAGCAGATTTTGTATGGGCGAGACGAGTGTGGAGGCCGGGGAGGGAAAGCTAGCGGGCCGGAAGCAGAGCCGAGGGTGTGCGGAGGACCGCCTTGAGTTGGGGCTCCAGAAAAAGGGGAGCGAATGAATGGGGAACTCCGAGAGCAGCAGAGTGGAGGGGAGTGGAGAGGGTCTGGCGAGGCGTGGCTAACTTAGGGAGCTCAAGGTGTGCTGGAATGGGAGCACAGGTGACCTGAGGAAGGGAATGTAGTGGGAGTTGACGAGCCGTGGCCTTTTAGAAGTGAGGAGTCATTCCGACTCACGCCTGGATCGGAGACCCACTTCCCAGCCCTGTCCTTGAGAATAGCAAGAGGTAGGAGTGGTTCCCTTCCTGGGAGCTGGGGAAGGAGGGAGCTAGAGGACAGGACCCTCAGAATCCTCTGGAAAACCACTCCTCCCCGAAGGCCTTCACTATCAGTCTCTTCACACTCACTTTCTCACTCTCCCTCTGTGTGTGTGGTGTGTGTATGTGTGTGTGTGGGTGTGTGTGTGTGTGGTGTCTGCCTTTCCGGTGCCTCTCATGGGCCCCTAAACATAGCCTCAGACTCCAGCGCCTCATCCGATACAGGAGGTGCAAATCTGCGTGAACTGCAGACACGTGGTCCTCTCCGCCTGCTGCAGTTGTTGACACTTAAGACAGCCAGCATCCTGGAGCACAGCTTTCGGCCTCTGGGAAGTCAAGTCTTTCAAACCGAGGAAGATCTGCCTGCCTCCGTCTGTGCTCCTGAGTGTTGGGGTTAAAGGCTGACACCACCAGGCCCAGCTACTTAGGGATGATCTTTCATCTTTGGGCTCTAAGTTACAGAGGTTCACCTAGTCAGGTTTTCAGGCCTAGTATGTACTGCAGCTCCAGGCCCCAAGGGCTTTGGTGGACCTGCATCAAATGGCCTTGGTGACCCAGAGAGCTGTGACTCACCTCAAGTACTTGCTCACACACTGTCACCTCTGCTTGTATTCCAGACCAGTGTTGAGCTGAGATGGCCCAAGCCTGACAGTCCATGATCTGGGATCCAGACTTACGTGTACAGGCTGCTGTTTCCTAGCGGATGATCTAAACCACCAGGCAGCGCTGGGCCAGGAGAGGAGGACTCTCTGCCTGGATGTGTGGGAACTCCCTGCCAACTTGATTGTCGGATCTGGGGGGGGGATCCACCCCCACCCCACAGGGAAAGCACAATCTGTTTTGTGGGTGGAGGTCTCAGGTGCCACCCCCTGAAGCATGGCCACCCCTGTGGTCACCAAGACTGCCTGGAAGTTGCGTAAGTACTTTTCTTGTTTCTTTATCACCCCGTTGTTTTGTGAACTGCTCACACCTGGGTTCTTGTCTCCTGTCCTTGGCACAGCCCTGGTGTTAGGGTAGACAGAGATGTAAATCACACTGGGCAGGTGCCTTAACCCTTGTGAGGCCGAGTTGCCGTATCTGCGCAGAATAGTTGTGCCTGTGCTCTGCAGTTGCTGAGATTCCAGTAAGAGCGTGGGCTTGGTAAAGGATTTCCGGTCAGGCTGATGGGCAGAGTGTTTTGAGAAAGGCTGGAAGGTGTTTCTAGGATTTTTCAGACATCTTCCAAGTCCGTTTCCTCCGTCAGATGAAAGTCTAGGGATTGGGGGGTGGAGACGCTGGCAGGGCTCTGGGTGTAATCGAGCAGAGATACTTCTGAGTTCCTTAGTCTAAACTCATTTATATTCTTTTCCTTTTTTTTTTTTTTTTTTTTTTTTTGAGATAGGGTGTTCCTCTAGCCTTGCCTGGCCCAGGACATGTGCCTCTGTCTCTGGGGTGCTGGGAATAAAGGCCTGTGACACCATGCCAGGCTCTTTCTATATTCCTAAAAGTTATTGAGGAGCATATAGGGCTCTTGTTGATGGAAGTTATACTTACCCATGTTGCTGTGTTAGAAAGCAATGCTGAGACATCGATATACTCAAACCTCACAGTAGCAAGGCCGTCACATGCTGTTTATCTTCTCGAAGACGCCTCCTCCTGGGCAAATGAGAGTACCGAAGGCCGCTACCATCCTGATATTTAAGATAATAGTTTGGTTCTTCTGAACCCTCTAAAGGCTCTCGGGGATCCTTAGATCGTGTTGAAAGGACCTGCATCTCACCCCTGTGCAGCTGGTTGTCACAGGTTTGGTGTGCTGTCCCTGTTTCCACTCTGCTGCTAACTGCCCCTGGGCTGTTTTCAGGACAAGGACTTTTTAGGCAGAGCTATTTTCTTGGGTCTAGGTTTCCTCGTTTGTAAAGTGAGAGATTGGAACCATTTTCAAGTTGTTCTCCTAAGCACTAGGGTTCTGGGCGAATCCCCTCTGGGGCACTCAGAGGTATACTTTGAGTGGCTTTGTATTTATTGACATTATGTATCCAGTTCTTTAATGGCTTACCCTACCTGAAGGTAGAACCAGATGCTAGGGAACAAGCAAACGTTATAATACCCAAGGAGCCCAGCCTCGGGAGAATGGTAGGCAAGCACCAGAATTACATCCCTCTGTTCCCAACCCTGCCCTGAGTCTGAGCCAGTGTGCGGGCTTTGACTCAGTTAACTAACTGATGGGGGTGGAGGGTGCATGAGCAGCAAGTGCAAAGACCTGGAGACAGGAAGCTTTGTACATGGGAAAGACTTATAGGAGACCATGGGGGCTACTGCACATCAGCAAAGAGAAAGTGATGCCAGGTAAACCTAGTGAGTTCTGCGGGGCACATGCCCACAAGACCCTTGTCCTCAAAGACCCCAGGCATCAAAGTATTTAAGCAGCAGGCGGTATGTTGAGGAGCTGGCAGTTTGTTGTACGAAGAGGTTCATGGGTATATAGCCTGAGCCCACACAGGCCAGGGCTTCTTGGAGCTCCGGGGTCAGAAGGATCATTGCCAGTGTGGGGTTGCTGAACCCCTGCCCTTTGTGTCTTCCCCCTAGGGTGTAAGTCCTTTAGCACCTCAGGCAGACCGAGAGTGATCCCCAGCTTTGGCTGAGATTTGCCAGGCTATACTGCTAGGTCTTCGGGGAGGGGGGGTTCCTGATGGCTTAAGCCGGAGGGAGAGCAGCCGCTGTCACCTGGCCTGCCAGGGAACACAGAGAGCTTGATGTTTGCATGGAAATCTAGTACCCATGTGTGGGCCGTTGGTGTCTGGTGTTCCCCAAGCCAAGCCAGAGAGGGAGCCTGCTGTGAGGACTGGGCATCCCTTTTGCTGGTGCCTGTGCTGTCTTCCTGTCTGTCCAGGTTCCCATCAGCCCCTGATTAAAGGGGAGTCATCATCACCCCACCTCTGCCTGTGACTCTTCCAGTGCCAGGCCCATCTGATCCCCCTGGAGCCTGGAGGCGGGAAGCTCTCCTTCCACAGCCTCCCAGACCAGGCCTAGAGCAGATGCCTGGAAGCCCTTCTGTTACACGTTCATGGCCGGCTCTGGAAGTGCTTGCTGAGGAGGGACTCAGCCAGACATTTCTCTCTTTACCTGAGAAGGGTGAGGACCAGGGCAGATGCCCGGGGGTCTCTGATGAATTCAGGGTGTGGCTGCAGAGACAGCTCGAACCCCTAGAACAGAGTGCTCGGCCGGGAACAGCTGCACCGCCCTCCTGCCGCTCATAGATATATAAAGGATCATGGCTCAAGCCTGGAGGCAGCTGTCCCGCAGTGTGCCGAGGACAAGACTGTGGTTGAGATGACGACTCCAGCAAGACCCAGCCCCCTTGGGTCCAGATGGCAGGTCTTCCAGTCCCTAGATTGGAAGAATCTGGGCTTACAAGGAACTCTCGTCCTGTTTGATCAGCCTCTGCACCAGCTGTGCCCTGCCAGGCCCTGAAGGGAGGTGTTGTTTCAGAAGTTGGGGCTTTGTTGGGACCCTGGGCGTCTTTGGAAGCCCAGACTGTCAGGGCTTTCCTGGTCCTGTTTTCCAATCTCCTTATGGTCCACAGCTCACACAAGAGCCACCCAGGCTGGGTAGAGTCGGACCCAGGGTGGGGGAAGGGCCCTTTTACTAACAGCCGAGACACCTTCTCCTCGTCACCCATGCCAGTCTCCAGCTGCTTTGGGCATCTGTATATTGGGGTTTCCCCTTGCCTGTGTGAGAGACCTGCCCTCTCCTTCTTCCTGTTCCGGAGGAAGTTAGGGACCAGCTTACAGGCCTGTCTGTCTCTTGATTGGGCACTGACAAAACCCGCAGTTCCTGCCTGTGTTCCCCATGTCTGCCCCACCACCACAGTCCAGGCCAGGGGCTCTGGTGGACTGTCCAGAGGCTTTAGCTCCCATTCTCAGGGTCAGCTTTGCCCCACCCAGCTCCTGCTGTATCTGCTGCCTCCTGCCATTATCCTTACGAACCCACTCCCTGCCGCCTTGGGACCCTGATAGCCACTCTGTGCCGGTGTCCTGTCTTCAGTCTGTCTCTCAGCCTATTCCTAATGAACTGGCCCTGGGGTCATCCTGTTCTCTGGACAAGAACCGTCTCTCAGAGAGGAAGAGAGACTAGACCAAGGCCACGAAGCTGGCAGAGCTCAAATCAGCACTTGATTCAGAATTCTGAATTGGGATCTAGGGACAGCTGTCTAGACAGAATTTGAATTCTTCTGAAGGTGTGTCCCAAGTGGGTTTGTCTGTATGGGTGGCATCTGAGCAGTTGAAAAGCGCTTAGGTAATACATGGGTTCATTTAGAAACAAAACAGTTTGTTTTTTGTTTATCATAGGAAAAACATTTTCTCAGGATATTAGTGCTTAACAAAGTAGATAAAAACAGGAAGCCAGTTTTTAAAAGTAAAACTTAGTCTTCCCACAGTACCTGTGGTGATTGGTTCCAGGACCTCTCCACACAGAGAGCCATGTCTGCATGTACTCAGTCCTTCATATAGTGATTCTGTGTTTGCGTGGAAACCTGCGCGTCCTCCGGGTACCTTGACTCATCTCTTACTTGTGATGCTCAGTACAGTGTGATGTTGTTTCACTGTTTCTTGCAGTATATTGTTTGTGGACCAGCAACGAGGACATGTCTGCTCACACCCAGCCTGATGAGTGACAGGGTCTTGCAGGTAGCCCAAGCTGGCCTGGAACTCATGATCCTTGGGCCGCGGCCTCCCAAGTGCTAAGTTTACAAGTGTGCACCATGTGCCCGGTATTACAGAGGCACCTATAAGTCTTTCCCCTCAGCAGTTGGTTGAGTGTGCCTGAGGGCGACCTCTGCAGTCTTTGTTGCCAGCTGATGGGAAGAGAAAGGAGGCCTGAGAGCAGGGCAGTGAGCTGAGGGAGAGACGGCTATCTCGGCCTCCAGCTTACACTTTGCCCTGTAGCTGGTCCTGAAGGTGGGGGGCATTATCTGAGTGTTGTGTTCAGAGCTGGTGGCTGAGGAGGGCCGCCTCTCCCATATGGCCTGTCAAAGTCCCCTGACCTCTTTCTTCCCCTCCTTTCCTATGTAGAAGAGATCGTGGCCCATGCCAGCAATGTGTCCTCGTTGGTGCTTGGCAAGGCCTCAGGGCGGCTGTTGGCCACTGGTGGAGATGACTGCCGTGTCAACCTGTGGTCCATCAACAAGCCTAACTGCATCATGGTGAGTGATGAACCGCGGCCTCTGCTGGGGCTCCTTTTGCAGGCACTGGTGACCCCAGGTCCCCAGAGTGGTCCTGCATATATCATTAGTGTTGCTCCGTTATCCGCTCCGGAAGGCCCAAGAGAGCCCAAGACAGCCGAGTGGGTGGCCAGCCCTCAGGAAGAGGGGCAACACAGGTGTGGGACAGAACTCCAGAGTGTTTGCGGGAAGGCTTACACAAGCCCCACTCTCTGTCTGCCAGCTTGTGGGACATATCTTCACTAAGGACAGGGTCAGAGGGGACTCAGCTGGAGGCCATTCTTGACTGAGTTTCCCTAGTCACAAGCCATACAGGGCGGCAGGCTGCCTTCCGAGACAGGACAGCACACGTAGAGGGAAAGCCGTCATTTCGGGCAGTTCTGTTGGTCGGAGGTGGCCAGGTTTTAAGTCTGTGTCTCTAGATAATGGAATAGAAGCACATACATGTACGTGCATGTGTGTGCACATGCACACGTGCACACAGGTATCTCCGAATACTATCATTCCCTTGTGTGACCTGGTTCTTTAGAATGACAGTGTCTTGAGGATATTTCCTATGTCAACAAATTCTGTTTTATAACATGCTTTTAAATGGCTTTTTGGTATCCATCACAGGGATGAACTGTAATTAGCTTAGCCACACCCTGTCATCAGCAGGACTGCTGGCTCCAGCTTTTAGGTTCTGCTAAACCACAATATGTCAAACATTCTTACTTGTTCTTCTGAGCAGACCCCGGATCACTGTGTCTAGGCCGAGTGTACAGTTCTGAGAAGTTGTCACACGGGCTCCAAGAAGCCACTTTCCATCTTCACCCACAGCATGGAGTGTGGCTGTGCCCTGTGTCCTCACCACCTTAGGCAATTGTAATTTTTTTGACTTCTGACTAAGTAATCAAAAACTGGAGAAGATGTAACTGTTAGTGGAAGCTTGGTTATTTCAGTGACGTCACGAGACTGGGCGAAACTGAGACCCACTCAGCTCTTAGTCATAGTTAGTACGTCAGGGTTCAGTAAGAGAATTGCTGTTTTTATTTTTTCCTTACGATGTATTGATCTTGGTTTTATTTTTGCATGTGTGTCTATGTACTATGTGTGTGCAGTGTCTGTAGAAGCTAAAGGTGGCACTGGATCTCCTGGAAGCGGAGTTACAGATGGTTGGTAGCTGCCATGTTTATGCTGGGCATTGACTCCAGGTCCTTTGGATGAGCAGCCATTGCTCTTCACCATTGAGCCATCTCCCCAGCCCCCTGTTTTGTTTTGTTTTGTTTTGTTTGGAAGACTCGAATGTTTTCATCCTCCATAAAATGCCAAAGTAATATTTCCTGACTTGAAAAACGATCAGCGTAGGCTAGAGATGTAGCTCAGTGGTAGAGTGCTTGCCTACATATTTAAAAAAATAAAAATTCACCCAAAAGAGGGTGAGTGCTAAAGTGTTTTTCTCTGTGGTGACTTCTGTGTCCTCCCTGGAGATGACTAGGCCTTCAAATTCCTTCTGTGTCCTAGAATTATTCAGTCCACGGACAAGCAGATACCTGTTTCCCTCTAGCGGTCTCATTCTGTGTACTCACCTGGCCTCATGGAACTCAGTCTTCCTCGCGTTTGAAAGGTTGGGCGTTTACATGGCCTCTGGTCTCTTGCCATGAAAAACCTTGGGTTTGTGCTTGCAGGGAATAACTTCCCTGAAGAATTGTGGTGCTATTGTTTTTCTGAGACAGGGTCTTACTGTGTAGCCCAGGCTGACCTTGAGTTTGGATATTGTCGTACCTCAGAGACCAGAGATGTCCTTACTGCTGGGATCGCAGGTGTGTGTCACCACACCTGGCCTTGGATTGTCTGTTTGGAGAGAACTTATGGGGGTTGTTTTTGCTCAGTTGTGATCCTGGAAGTCTGGGCTCATTCATACCCCCTACCATTGTCCAGCAGCAGGAGCCAGGCAAGCGGCTCTAACTATAAGGCTTCGAACACTGGTTCTGAGGAACGCCCCCTGCTTCCCACATGTCCCCATCAGGAATGTTTCCTTAGTAAACACTGGTGAAAGGGCCACTGTGCTTTGAGGGGCCAGCATTGAGCAGAGTGACAGACACCATGGACTTGGGTTCTGGCCTTCCCTCTTAAAGCTAAAGGTGACAACACCTTACCTGACCCAGCTGTTCTCTGCAGGTGCTCTGGGTGTGCACGAACCTGCCCGCTCTCCATCAGACCTTCCCAGGCCCCTGGAAGCATGGCGCAGGCAGCCCCGGGAGTCAGGCACCCAGGGCAGGCAGTGCAAGTGTGTTCCTAGCTTGTTGTGGTCTCTGTGATCAGACAGAGTAGACAGAGATGGGGATAGCCTGGATGGGATCATTCAGACTCGGGGTAGAGGTTCAGCATCTCCTTATCTTGGTCTCTTTTCCCTTACAGTGAGCCGGAGCCATTTCTATAGGTGATACTAGGAGCCAGGAGCACTATAGAAGGGAGAGGGATAAGGTTGAAGGATGCCTGGGGATCAGTCAGGGTCTCAGCATGTAATCAAGGCTGGCCGGGATCTCACTATGTAGTTCAGACTGGGCTGGAACCCATCATCCTCCTGCCTCTGCCCCACAGATGATGGGGTCACAGCCCCTTCAGGGCTGCTTTATCCATTGTGCTGATGAACCGCCATGCTCAGCATAGGTGCCTCCCCACCCCCCGAGAACAGCTCACCACTCTTTACTTCTTACTGAAGCTATTCTCAGGGACCCTCAATTTGGGACAGTAACTGGGGGATTATCCCTGTACTCCATTGGAGCTGCCACCCTCTCTCCGCAGAGCCTGACAGGTCATACGTCCCCTGTGGAGAGTGTCCGCCTCAACACCCCTGAGGAGCTCATCGTAGCCGGTTCCCAGTCGGGCTCCATTCGTGTCTGGGACCTGGAAGCTGCCAAAAGTAGGCCTCCTTGCTTACTGTTCCTTTGTGTGGGGGGGACCCGCTTCAGGCTCAGGGCATTGGGCTGCTGCCTCCAGGAGGTCTGGGTTCTTTGTTCCCCAAGCACTGACACCAGAGTGGGTAGCGTGTTGTCCATGGCACTCCGTCAGTCCAGCAACAATGGGCACTGCCATCCCCCAAGTGCTAACATGAACAGTAAGGTGTGTGTGTGTTTGCATGTGCGTATTTGGAACCTGGAAGGACATCACTGGAGGGGATATCCTGCAGGCAGGCGAATAAGTGGATGGCCGTGTGGGAAGAGCCACTGAGATCCTGGGAAGCATCCCACATCAGGGTAGATGTTGGGTGGCTGGATCTTCTGTTTGCCCCCCTCCCCTCTGTCACATACTTTGAAAAGTCCATGTCAACTTGAACCTTGGTGGCACGAGGAAGTCTTTGACACATGTTTACCTGGTTCTGGGGCCTCTGCTCCCCCACTGCTGTGCCCATCACTACCACCCCTTTCCTAAACCTGTGGTGTCACACTTGCTTTAACAAAACAAGTTGGCCCCTCACAATGGTGCCTGCCTAAAATCCCACCATTCAGGAAGCTGAGGCAAGAGAATAGCTGTGAAATCGAAGGCCAGCCTAGCCTATGGTGTATTAGCCCACTGCAAACAAACAACCCTCAAAAAAAAAAAAAAAAAAAAAAAAAAAACAACAACAACAACAAACATACCCCTGCAATGAGAGACAGGGCTTGGCTCTCAGCAGCTGCCCAGACCTGAGCCCATTGCCCCCACTTCTCTTCCTGTCCTGTCCTTGCAGTGCCACCATTTAATATGGTCAGTGTTTGTGCTGTAGGGACCCCGTGTGTTTCTTTTTGTAACCTGGTTTTCCTGGAGTGAACAGTTGCTCCTTTTTCCGTGTGCATTTTCACAATCCCTGTCAAATCATCATTGATCGTCGTTACCCATCATCATAAGGGCACTGCCAGACTGGTCAGCTTTGACCAGTCCTGCAATCCGGCGCTCACTTCCTCAGGCTTAGTGCCTGGGAGCCCTGGAGCTGCAGGCTAGCCCATCACCCTCACCTCCTCACCTCTGTCTTTGCTGTCCTGAGACCTACAGTGTCCTCTTCTGTGGCTTCCTGCTCTCCAGATGATCTACTAGGAAACGGTGGAGGGAGCTGGGTGTAGTGTCACTAGGACGAGCCCAGGACGCAGAGGCAGGAAGATTGCCTGTTCAAGTCCATCCTGTCTTAAAATGCAGGGGCAAGGGACATAGCTCAGTGGTAGAGCGCTTGCTTGGCATGTGTGAGGCCCTGGTTTGATCCCTGGCTCTAAAGGTGAATGGCAGGCACAGTGTTAGGAACCCTCTATGACTGAAAGTGACTTTATCCTGTCTCTGTTCTTTAAAGTGTAGAATTCTGTTGGAGATAATTTTCTAGTGGAATTTTGAAGGTGTCAACACGCTGCTGTTAGGTTCCAGAGTTACTGGTGGAATCTGGTGCTGCTTTTCGCTGGCCTTCACATGGGATCTGCTTCTCTCTTCCTTCTTCCTCCCTTGGTTTGTAGCAGGCGTCCCAGCCTTGTGGGTACAAGCCCTTCTGTGGGCGTGTTCTCACATCTGAGCTTGGACCTCACAGGTTCCTTTTGGTCGAGAAACTCACCCTGGGGTGTGTCACAGAGTTCCACCTTCTCTGTGGATGCTACCAGCCCCAGTAGTCCCCCAGCTTTGTCAGAAGAATCTGGAATTTGATGTGGAACACCTGCTCTCCACTCTGCAGTATTGGCAGCTAACTAGGCATGTTTTACCATCCATGTTCAGGCCAACCTCAGGAGCTCCGAGCAGAGTTGGTTTGCTCGCCTCGGGGGGCCACTTGCTGCAGCTCAGAGGTCCCAGCCTTCTTGTCCAATGAGAACTCCCTGAGCTTGGCTGAACCTAAAAAGCCCTTCTGGCACAGGCTGCTGCAGAACACAAGCCTTTGGCGCGTGTGCCTGGCAGTGAGCTTAACTTGGCTCAGGAACGTTGGTGGTTTTGTGTCGTGACCCTCAGGAAAGATGATATCCCTTAGTCCGCAGGAGGGGCTATACACGTTGATGGTGTTGAACATAGAGCCCAGGACACCTTTATGACAAACAGCTGTGCACTGGATTGCAGCAGAGCCTCTTTGGCCAGGCCACGCCATGCATCGGAGCATGTTGTATTTATCACTGGTGTCAGGCTCAGACAGAGAAACAGTCACTCCCCGGGAAACCTCAGCTTCAAACTGGATCCCAGTGAAGATCTCCACTCTTCATGAGTCACCAAAGAGCCAAGGGCTAAAGGGGAAAAGCTATGGAGACACAGCCCACTCTGGACTTCCGCAGCCACTGCGTTCCCCTTGGGAGCCACTGTGCCCCCCCGCCCCTGGAGCCACTGCTCTCCCCCTGGGAGATGAGCGTGATCCCTTCACATAGCGAGGTGAGAATGGATGCTACCGCCTGTTGGTGCCCCCATCTTAACAGATGGGCAGACAGACCATCAAAGGCACAGGGCTCAGTGAAACCCTGAGGCTGTCGGTTGTAGAACCTGCATCTTGAATCCTAGTGCCAGCACCCTGCCCTACTGCCCTCTGCTGCCCATCTGCTGCTACCTCTAGTTGGTGATTCTCAAGCCTGCCCTAGGAGGGAGAGCTAAGATCTCAGGACCACTGCCATCCCAATGTGGGCATCGGGAGTGAGAACCCAGAGAAACTTCAGGGACAGGGGCTCTAAGAGCCGCAGTTAACATCAGGCAGAGGCTGAACAAACACTTCACTGGGAGTGTGGGAGGTCCCCACACGTGCAGGCAGCTTCCTGTCTCCTCTACCCTGCAGGCCCTAGAGCTTGTGACCAAGGCTAGACATCCCCTGGGAGAGACAAGGGCAGAAGTCATGACAGAAGAATGTGGTCCTGCCAGCTCTCCACGGTGCTGGGAGCTAAGGGCGCAGGCCTGTAGATCCCACAGGAAGGCACCCTTCCCTCAAGAAGCTGGCCTGTGTTGGGTAAGCCCCACCACGGCCTTTTGTGCCTGAGTTTCCCTTGCTGTGGCAACAAAGCAAAAAGTGGCTAGGGCAGCGTGTTGCCCAGGCTCCCTGAACTTCCAGCGGTGCGAGACAGCTAAGGAGCAGGGAAAGCCAGGGCTCAGTTGTGGGGTAGTGGAGTTGGACATGCACTTCAGGGATGAGTCAGGGACCTCGGCAAGGTCCTCAGGCGTGAGGAGGAGGTGTCTGCCCAGCTGTAGTGTCTGTCTGAAACTGAGCACGGAGGTGAGATGGACGGTGGGCCTGGGCCTCAGGACGGACACCGGCTAGGGCCGCCATTCCCTCTGTGCTGTTCCTGCCTGGACAGCTCTGGCTGCAGTTCACTCCTGAGGCCCAGGTGGGACGCCTCACCATCCGTCCACCTCCTGGCACTGAGCTAATATAGAGTCAGCTCTCTGAACACCAGAAATGCTCAGCGGGTGCACAGTGACAGGACGCCTAGCTAGCCATAGCTCTGAGCCCACGAGAGGGAGAAGACGCGTGCTGTGGGGTCTGAGGAGAAAGAGTGAAGGGCCAGAGCAGAGACTGGAGGAAACTAGAACCTCACAGCCCCACTCTGAAGTACTTGGTGTTTGTTTTAGTTTTCATTGTAAACCAACCTGCAGGTCCGAGGGCCTAGAGATGGCCTAGGGTCACACAGCAGTTAAGGAGCAGAGCCGGAACTGATCCTAGTTTCGACAGGCCGCCACTCTGATGGGCGGATTCTCCAGCAGTTACTCAGTTCATCTGTGCTTGGACCTTTACCTCTCCCTAACACAAGAGCTCACTACCTGCGAAACCTTGATGCAACCTAAGGAGAACTGGACTCTATACCCCTTGGCTTACCATGACTCATGGGCTGGGGAGCTTTATAAATCTTCCAAAAAGCTACCTCCTATACTATATCTTACTCCGAGATACAAAATTTGCCCTCTGGCCTGCCAGGCCTTACTAGATGTGTCCCCAAGGCAACATTACATGATTAGTCTGCTCCCGGCTGCATCTCCCCTGTATCTTCCATTTGTATTGGCTTTAAGGCCATTTGCAAGGTCACTTGCGTAGGTGCCATCTCACTGGGCATTGTGAGTCCCACCCCTATCCTCTTGCCATGGCTGCTATCCACTTGATGCTGTCCCTTGTCTTCCTGGACTCTATAGCCAAGCAGCTCCCTCAATTGTAGCCTCTGCTCGATCCTTGGTATTGTCCTGGGGTTATTTGCCCTGCATAATAGCCCTGTGGACACATGGACTGGACCAAGCACCATTGTGGCAGGTGCTGCTCAGGGACCTTGGCACACACAGGCTATGGGTGATGCCATGCATTTTCTGGGGACTTGAGTAGTGACAGAAATGGCTATAACTGTTAGGGTGGCCGGGTACTGGCTGATCACCCCTATTTTCATATTGGCATCCCAGTTTCTGTGCCAAAGGGTACACACAGGTGGGCTTGGCAGCACGCTGCTGGCCAGCTAGCATTTACATGGCTCTATTTTGCTTCGTTAGTTCTCCGCACACTCATGGGGCACAAAGCCAACATCTGCAGCCTGGATTTCCACCCCTATGGCGAATTTGTGGCCTCAGGTTCCCAGGACACAAATATCAAGGTAAGGTACCACTGTGCCTATGTCAAGTGTAAGGGAATCCTTCCTCTATGGCAGAATCCTGGGGACAGAGGACCCATGGATTCTGGTCAGACACTTTCAACTTGGGATGCCCAGCTTGGGTAAGCCTTCCAGCCATTCTTTTTGGGGCTGTCATGACCTGGAGGTATTCAGAGTCCTCTCTACTCAGAGCTGCAAAGTACCCTCTGACCTACCCTCCAGGGCCATCACAGCCTCTCATGATCCACCCTGCCTACCCACACCCCTGCTTCTCTCTCCTACAGCTCTGGGACATCAGGAGGAAAGGCTGTGTCTTCCGATACAGGGTAAGCATGGCTTGTGTCGGCTACCTATGATCTTATGTGACATGAGTCACAGCATGGGTCCATGCCACAGTGGGCCTGGGGGGCTGCAGTCCATTGCTGGTTAAACCTCAAAATAGACTTGGAGTAATGCAGTGCCTCGTGTGGTCTATCTGGACCCCGAACTTCCCACCAATACCAGAGCCACACCTGTTAAACTACTCCATGATTTGCGTTTGCGGTCTGGTAGTTAGCTGGTGTCCCTGGTGCAAGGCTTTCTGTTCCTAGGTGAGTGGCAGTACTGTGACTGACAGAATCCTTCTCGAGGGTTTTTGGAAGAGGCCATAAAATACTTTTAGGATGTAACAGACTGCACAGTTGTGATTTCTTAGAGGCCTGGGAGTCTGGCCACATAGAAGTGTCTCTCATGTCTCCTAGAAGTAACTGTGCATCCTTTCTGTGGCTGGTCCTTAGGAAGGCCCTGTGTTTCAGGGTAGCCATTGGGGATAGGGAGGTGCTGTGGGACCCAGGCCCCTCCAAAGAGCTTGGTTCTTTTCATCTTCCTCAGGGGCACAGCCAGGCTGTGCGGTGTCTCCGGTTCAGCCCTGATGGGAAGTGGCTGGCCTCGGCAGCGGATGACCACACAGTGAAGGTGACTCCTGACCCTGGTGTGCAGGCTGGGCCCAGAGGGATGCTGACCATACCCAGACTGTTTCTTCACCTCACTGTTAACTGGGCGTATGGGTCCCCAAACTTGTTGAGAGTAGAGGGAGCTCAGGCCCAGAACCAAGGGCCAGCCTGGCCCTTAAACCTCTTCCCACCCTGCTCCAGCTCTGGGATCTGACAGCTGGCAAGATGATGTCTGAGTTCCCTGGTCACACAGGGCCTGTGAACGTGGTGGAGTTTCACCCCAATGAGTATCTCCTAGCTTCTGGCAGCTCCGACAGGTGAGGAGGAATAAGGCACATTGCCTGACAGTTGTCCCCACCTTCTCTTATCCCGTCATATGCCTGAAAGCCTGTGTGGGCTAAATTTAAGCCAGATTAGTTCCTGGTCCCATTCCTCCCAGGCTAGAGTCCTGGTCTTGTACTTTCCTGTCCTGTTAGGACCCACACCCCCTAGCGGAGCACAGTGCAGGGAAGCCGCCAGCAGGTGGGGTTGGCTCTGGGGCAGGGCTGTCAGGTCATTTTACCCTCTGCACGCACAGGGCCATCCCTGCCCCAGACATCACTCCTAGTGCCCCTGCAGGGAGGGTCCTGGAGAGGCCCTGGACAGCATGAGGGACTGGCTTCCTGTGGCCACCTTTGTAGGACGATCCGCTTCTGGGACCTGGAGAAGTTCCAGGTGGTGAGCTGCATTGAAGGGGAGCCAGGGCCTGTCAGGTACGTAGAGCACATGGGCCTCTCACCTGCACAGTGGGATGTCGGTAAGGGTAACCTTCCCTGCCTCTGCCTCTCCTCTGTCCTGGGCTCGCCGTCTCTGTGGGGGTCAGGTACAGTTGACTGACAGCCAACTCTCACCTGGCCTAGGAGCGTCCTCTTCAACCCCGACGGCTGCTGCTTGTACAGCGGCTGCCAGGACTCACTGCGCGTCTACGGTTGGGAGCCTGAGCGCTGCTTTGATGTGGTCCTTGTCAACTGGGGCAAGGTGGCTGATCTGGCCATCTGTAATGACCAGCTGGTGAGGGTCAAGTTACCCACCCCCTCCCCCTCAAACTTCCACCTACTACTGGGCCTCCTGGGTTCTGGCCCCACCCACCCCAGCTCTGCCATGTCCTGCAGATAGGTGTGGCCTTCTCCCAGAGCAACGTTTCCTCTTACGTGGTGGACCTGACGAGAGTCACCAGGACAGGCACTGTGACCCAGGACCCTGTGCAGGCTAGCCAGCCTCTGACACAGCAGACCTCCAACCCTGGTGTCTCCCTCCGCCGCATCTATGAGCGGCCCAGCACAACCTGCAGCAAGCCTCAGAGGTGGGTGCTCGTGGCTTTGGCAGGGTGTGTGTCCCAAGCTGGCTCCTGCATACTCAACCCTGGGCCTCATTGAGGATAATGGCCTCTTCTGCTTGACTCTGCACACGCCAGGGTAAAGCACAACTCGGAGAGTGAGCGGCGCAGCCCCAGCAGCGAAGATGACAGGGACGAGCGTGAGTCCCGGGCCGAGATCCAGAATGCTGAGGACTACAATGAGATCTTCCAGCCCAAGAACAGCATCAGTGAGGCCACTCTCTCTCCCACCTCACAGCCCAACACCTCACTGTGGCTGTATCCCCTAAACCTTACCTGCTCTCCACATTTTTGTACTGGGCTGGTTTCTAAAAGGGGAACCTGGACACTTGCAGCAGAGGTCCAGCAGCTACTCACTGGTGACCCCTACCCTGCTTGAAGCCAAGAGGGCCTATAGGTGCATATGGGCTCGTGGGGTCAGGAACATGTGCTCAGGGATCACCTTCCAGCTATGTGTCTTATCTTAAGACCTTGGCCGCACACAAAGCCTGTTCCCAGAGAGCTTATGGGTACCCAGTTATCAGCCCCCTTTGCCTTGGTAGGTCGGACACCGCCTCGGAAAAGTGAGCCCTTCCCAGCGCCCCCAGAAGATGGTGAGTTGGGAAGAGCTGTCCTGAGGTCTTGCCTCTCACTGTGCAGCCCCTAGCCTGCCCAATTAGATCTTGTCCTGTGCCTGCCTAAAAATGCCTACCATGTGCCTAGCACACGGAAGGCCCTGGAGGCAATTAAAGCAAGGCAGGCAGTGCCTCCTTCAAGCCTATGCCTGACTGCCTGGAGAGAAACACACACAGGTGGGCTGCCCATGGGGTGTGTGCCACTGAGGACTGGGTCTACCTATAGATACGGGGAAGCAAGACTCTGAGAGGGCTGAGTGCTGGTGAGCAGAGGGTAGGCAGGGTTGGGTATAGAGAACCAGAGGATCGGGACCCAGACCTGGAGCAGGAGTCAGAGAGCCAAGTTGCAGGCCAGACCCATAGAGCCTTGGCCAGGAGTTTGGCACTGAAGAAAGGGACCATCCAGTCTGCTGTGGGATAGCAAAGGGTCCATCTGTAGCAGCATCTCTATCCTCCTGGCTCCCCTTGGGGACCCAGTACTGCTGCTTTGTCTTAGTGAGGCTGTTCTTCTGAGAAGCCCTCCTTGTTTCCTGCTCCCCCACTCATCTGCTGCCCTCTTCCCCTGCTCCACTCCTAATGGCAGGATTTCCCTGAAGCTACTGGGTCCCACCTTCACACACCCAAGGACAGCCCCTGCCTCCGCCCCCCAGGACGCCCACCTGCTGCTGATCTCCCTGCGCCCAGCTCCCCATCCCCTGTCCGTCTACTGACACCTGCTCCTTCCCAGCTGCAGCTGTCATGGAAACCCATCCTGACCTCTTCTCACCGGGTCCTTCTAGTCTGATAGTGAGCTTTTCTTTCTATTCCTAGACATAGCCACAGCAAAGGAGGCCTCAAAACCTAGCCCAGCCATGGATGTGCAGCTGCCGGTGCCAAATGTATGTCTGAGCAGAGAGGATTCCTGTGGGTCTGAGCCAGGGTGGGGACCTTCCTGTCAGGAGCCGTGGGAGGACTCGAGCTGATGTAGCTGAGCCTCTGCTCCTTGCAGCTCGAGGTCTCAGCCCGACCTCCAGTCTTGACTTCCACTCCTGCACCCAAGGGCGAGCCTGCCATCATCCCTGCCACACGGAATGAGCCCATTGGCCTAAAGGCCTCTGACTTCCTGCCCGTGAGTGGGATTTGCCCAAGAGGTGGGGTTGAGGGCTAAGGGGAGAATGGAATGTGCCATCTGGTCCCGTGCCAGCATCTGGGTGTCTCCTCATAGGCCGTGAAGGTCCCGCAGCAGGCTGAGCTGGTGGATGAGGATGCCATGTCACAGATACGGAAAGGCCACGACACCATGTGTGTGGTGCTTACCAGCCGCCACAAGAACCTGGACACTGTACGGGCTGTGTGGAGCACGGGAGATATCAAGGTAAAGGTGACTTCTTAGCCCGTTGCTTGGGCTTTAGGCTGGACAGAGAATAAGCCATGCAGTGGGACCCTGGGGTACGGCAGCCTTGTGGTACCCCTGTAGCCAGCTTCCATCAATTGAGCGCTGATGTCAGGCTGCGCCCCACCCTCCTTGTTGGTGCAGTCTGTTAACGTGCTCCAACCCTGTCTGCTCCCATCCTGTGCCACCCCTCTTAACGGAGCTTGTCTGCAGACATCAGTGGACTCTGCAGTGGCCATCAATGACCTGTCTGTGGTAGTAGACCTTCTGAACATTGTCAACCAGAAAGCGTAAGTGGCCTCAAGAAGAGAAGAACGGGGTGGTCAGGGCTGGCGGGTGACATCACACCCAGCTCTCTCTCCAGCTCGCTGTGGAAGCTGGACCTGTGCACCACAGTGCTGCCACAGATTGAGAAGCTTCTGCAGAGCAAGTATGAGAGGTAGGGAGCCCCTCCTTCCCCAGAAGCCAGAGTGGAGTAGGCACGTGTGTGCATGTGCCCCACCTGTGGAGGACCCCTCTGTCTCCCATCTGCTCTCTGGCTCTGGGCCCATCTATGTATGTATGACTCCATCTCCTTTGCTCCTGAAGCTATGTCCAGACCGGGTGCACCTCCCTGAAGCTGATCCTGCAGCGGTTCCTGCCCCTCATCACTGACATTTTGGCAGCCCCGCCTTCTGTGGGTGTGGACATCAGCAGAGAGGAGAGGTAAGGGGCATGGTGCATGCTGACCTCAGCCTCAGTTGTGGGGTGGCTGTGCCCAAACAGCTCGCAGAGAACACTGCAGTGTGGCTCAGGATGTACGGGTATGGCCAAAGCATGGGTTCCTCCCTGGTCTTGCTTGTCCCTCCACACTGGCATGGCTTGGGGGACTTCTTGCGCTCTTAGGAGGTACTGGAGTGGTTGGTTAGGGGAGCGAAAGCCCGAGGTTCGCAGGCGTCCCGGCCAGGTGGGGTGGCCTCCATCCTCAGCTCTGCTGCCTCTTGGCCTACAGGCTGCACAAGTGCCGACTCTGCTTCAAACAACTCAAGAGCATCAGTGGCCTCGTCAAGAGCAAGTCAGGTCTGAGTGGCCGCCATGGCAGTGCCTTCCGTGAGTTGCACCTTCTCATGGCCAGTTTGGACTGAGAAGCTTACAGGTGGGAGCACCAGCAGCCCTCACTGGCCTGGTCTTACACTCTAGTTTGCTGTATGCCCATGGCCCATGAGCCTCAGCTTGGCCTCCACTCTTGCCCTGATGGCCATCCTGGAGGCAGCATCGCCAGCCCACTGACCACAGTTGTGGACTTACAACTTCCTCTCCTCTCCGGCAGCAGCTGCACAGTCTTGCTTCTCAGGGCAACTCCAGCCTAGGAGCTGCTGCTGTAATTTATCAGGCAGATTTATTAAATGTATAACTGTTCCTGACTTCCTTATAAGAGATATCCTCTGGCTCTCCCAGACACTGTAACCTGGAGGTTTGTGGAGGCTGAGACTATCCTCCTCTTCCCAGTGCAGCTTCCGGATGTGGCCAGCAGGGGACAGCAAAGGGCTGCCTGGTCAGCTTGACTGGGGAAGGGGAAAGGTGTATCTTTATCCACATTACCAGTTGTCCTTGGGCTCCTTTGAGGCCAGTGGATGGATGTCCAGCCCAATGACTGCATAGCCAGAGGGCAGGACCCCAGCCTTATGGCTAGCTACCACTAGGTTGGCTAAGAGCCATTAACCCTCCCTCTGACCTCTGGATGCCTTGACTAGACCAGGATGTTGGATGACACTGGAAGACTAGAGTGGCTTTCAGAGTCCACAGGAATCCCTGCGCTTCCTGGCTGCATGCGAACCAACCGCTGCCCTCCAGGACAGCTGGTGATGTGCCTAGCAAGACGTCGGGGCCAGGCACAAATGTGTAGGTAGGTAGGCCACAGTTCCAAAGACTGGGAGCAAAGGCCAGCCCAGGGTGAGCAGTGGACTGGCAAACCTGACAGCTCCCTGTAACATGGAAATGGGACAATGGTTACAGGTACACATGGGGTCTTCATAGTTGAGATCATAACCAAAATGATAGACAAGGCATGGGGACAGTAAGACTCCTGGCTCCCAGGGGGAACACATGGCCTTTGGTGGTAGCTTCTAGAGTCTGTATGGTCACTTAGTGGGGAGCAACAGGGCATACAATGTCCACTCTCCATGATCCATACACAGGGTCTCCCAGTACCAATGACTCAGACTACGCTCGTGTAAAAAGACATTAATTTTAATAGGTAAAAATGGCTAAGCTTCCAAAAGTTCTTAAATAGGATTTGGGGAGAGGAGCATGTTGAGAATCAGTGGGCAGGGAGAGTGCCTGGCGTCAGGCAGATGAGCAGGACCCAGCCCTGTCCACTGGCCTCTGCCAGCCATAAATACAGCCCAGACCCCTGACAGGGTGGGGGCTCCTATATACACCTTAGAACATTTATATACACACTCCAGTGAGGGACCCCCTCCTAAGGAGGGTAAGCAGAGATGCGCTGGTTCCTCAGCCTTCCCCACTAGTAGGGACCACCCTCCCTGCAAGGGCTGGACTTCCATGGCTCCGGCCCACCAGGCAGAATACCATCCCCACCCTGGCAGAAGCCCACGCTTGGGTGCCTAGAACCACACAGATACTCGCTTCCTTCTGAGCATGTTTCTCAGGAGAGGCAGGGCAGGAGAGCCTCCACACAGGCCTCTATCTCCTGCCTCCACAGATGGTGTTAGAACAGTAGCCAGACCTCAGGGCCCAGCTCCAGGCCTGGCAGCGTAGCACATCCTCACACAGGCACTGGCCTCAACTTTCCTGAAAAAGAAGGGTGCTCTCAGCCTCCTGCCTCAGCAGGCGTGCCCACAGCAGACGCAGAGCAGGAGGCCAGCAGAAGCATATGGACAGCAGGCGGCAGAGGACAGGCCCGGCTCTGTACCACGCAGCCCTAGCAGAGCCCTGCACCAATAGCAGACAGCAGGCAGGCAGCCCCAGGCCGCTGGCCCACACTCACCTGCAGACTGCAGCCCCAGCCGTCAGGCTGAAATCAAAGTGACAGACATCTCACTTGCAGAGTTTTGACCCAGCTGCCACCACCCCTTTTGGACCCAGTGAGTGGCCTGGCCTCCAAATGATAAGGCAGGAATCCCGGGTTACAGCCCTGTGATGGGGCCTCTTTTCCACTGGAGGTGAGGGCTCCTATGTACCCAGCATGGGCTTTGAGTCAGTAGCACGTGCTAGGAGCTTCTATGGTCAGATTCTTTGTCACCCTCTCCAGGGGCTTGGGACTCAGTTCTGCCTTCTGTCCAGAGCAGGCAAGGCAGGGAGACCAGTTCTAAATGTGGTTTTGGGGTATTGAGGATGGAACCCAGGACTTCCCACATGCTAAGCAAGCAGCTTCTCTTTTGGGACTAGTGTCACTGTATAACCTTCACTGGTCTAGAACTCACTGTGTAAACCATGCTGGCCCAGAACTTGCAATCTTGCCTCTGCCTCCCAAACGCTAACTGAGGTCAGCCACAAGTACCATGCCTGACTCTACCTCCTTTTTAAAATTCCATTTTGAGACTGCATTAGGCAGGCCTCTTGTTTAAGCCTCCCAAGCAGTTGAGACTACAGGTGGGGGCTGTTAGGGCTGGCTCATAGGGTTTTTCTTCCCTTTTTAAAACAGCTTATCTAGGAAAGGGCAGCCTGGCACGGTGACCCATCAATGTGGGAAAGTCTCCTACCCTCCCATCCCAGTCCTCTCCCAGACAGGCTTACCCGATGGCTGCAGCTTCCTTCGGATGGAGCCCGGACGGCTGTTGGTCCCAGAGCCAGGGGCAGAGTGGGCTCGCGCTGATGGCTGTGGTGTCTGGCAAGCTGGCTCCCACTGTGAACAGAGAAGGCCGGTTGTTGTGGAAGCCAAGGCTGTCCTGGCTCCTCCTCTCAATCCACCTGACAATGTTCCCTCATCATCTACAAAGGCGACTAATGAGAAGTCAGCCCAGGAATATTACCCATGAAGGAGGAAATAAATTTGCATTACATATCCACAATGGGCCATTGCTGGCCCCCCCCAAAATAAAGATGGCCTAGAGGGGCCATGGAGCTGGTATAGTGACCCCTTAGCAATCAGAAAACAGGCAGGCAGATCTCAGGAAGTCTGAGGCTTCCTGGTCTACAAAGGAAGTTGTAGGTCAGTCAGAGCTCCATGGTGGGAACCTGCCTCAGAAAAAGAAAACGCCAATGGGTTCTAACTTCACCCACCTTGTGGCAGCTTCTGCCCCCACCACTCAAGCCTATCAGCCCCACTCCCTACTCAGAGCCAAGCCCACAGGGGGAGGGGGCCTTGGGGGAGGGGAGACCCTCCTCTCTTCTCCCTACCTCCAGATGCTCTTGGCTTGACCAGGAGCCCAGCTCTGTGCGGCGGGACCCAGGGCCCAACTCCACAGAGCGAACTCTCTCAGCAAACTTGAGGGAGTACAAAGTCTCGCTGGTGTTCTTCTCTACTGGGGAGACCTAAGGGACAGAGAGTTCAGGTCCAGTCCATGCCAGTTGTCTGCCTCCATGCGCAGGAGGCAGCAGCATGATCACTAGAGGATGCTTCTGATCAGGGGAGACCTCTGGGGGCAATGAAAGTGGCAGAGGCATGGGGAGAGACTTGTGTATTGCATAAGAGTGTTGGCAGGGTCCATGTGGGATTGGGGGAGCTGACAGCCTGGGGAGGCCCTTCCTGAACCCCAGAGCCTCACCTGCACCACCATGAGAGTCTTGCTGTCACCACTGAGGGAGTCCTGCAGCAGGTAGGTGAGCTTGGAGTTTCGGAAGGGCACGTGGCCCTGTCGGGACCTCAGGGCAGCAATGACATCCCCCAGGGCAGACAGGGACCTGTTGATGTGCTGTGCCTCTCGCAGGCGGTTGCCTTCAGCCCCTGACTTGCCCACACGCTCGGAACCAGCCAGGTCCACCAGGTTCAGCTTCCCTGCAGGCAGGGCAAAGGACAGGTCAGCGCTGCTCAGGATAGCCATGGAGTGCTTGACCGGGATGCCCACTGTGTGTCTCTTACCCGTGGTTCGGAGGCCTGTGCTGCAGTCCACACCACGCACTGTTACAATGAGCAGAGCATGGGAGCGGGAGCTGTGTTCGTTCAGGTTGGTGAACTCTGTGGTGCGGTTGTTGTAGCCAAACTCAAACACCTGGGAGGCAAAGGCAATGGCACCCTGTGTTTTAGTTATATACTGAAGTTGATTTGGGGGAGACGAGTCTTACTACGCACATCAAGCTGCAGCTCAGAGATGGTAGGACCATCAACAGCTGGCTACTTTTTAATTGTTTTGTTTTGAGAAAAGGTCTCACTATGTAGCCTTAGTTGGCCTGGAACTCTATACAGACCAGGTTGATCTCAAACCCACAGAGAGCCACCTGCCACTGTCTCCTGAGTGCTGAGATCAAAGGTGTGCACCTAGTCACTTGAAGTGTTTCTGAGACAGGGTCTTGCTAGGTAGCAGACTGGTTTCAGATTAACAGTCCTCCCACCTTTCCCTTCAGATGAGGACAGAGAGGCCTGGGGACCCCTCCAAGCTGCACAGTCAGGTGGTGACAGCCCACATCTGAGCCCAGGCCTGTCCTCCAGAGCAGCGCGTCCCGTACTCCTTACCTTGTTGATGTCATCCACGCTCTGCACCTGGAACTCAGTCAGCCCTGGCACGTAGAGCTGCCCGCTGCCATCTGGGCACAGCCGGATCTCCAGCTTCTCCTGAGGCTCTTTCCCCAGCAGGTCTCTGGGGGGACAAGCGGGACATTACTTCTCCCTCCCACTTCTGGCCTCTGCTTGCATTGCACCCAGTCTCTAGCCTGAACTCTGCCCCCACAATCAATCTTGGAATCTTGGACAATGGCGCTGCTGACCTTCCCTCTTCTGCCCTGTCCTCAGAAAGGGGGAAAAGGTTTCCAAAGAAGTCCTAAGGACGCACACCCTCTGGTTGGACAGGGATCCCAACCAGCATAGTGCAGCCCACAACAGAAAAAGGAGCCCAGATAAGGGATGAGGACCTACCTCCTAGGTTTGGTCAAAGTCAGCTCTAGCTAGAGGCTAGACCCAGAGACCAGGAAGCCCCCCACACCACACCATGAGCCCCACAGAACTCTGGCACGGCCCACCTGAGGACCTCATTGTAAATCTCAGCCGCGCTGACGGTGATGTTGTACTGCCAGTCAGACGCCTTCTCCTGCACCTCAGAGAAGAGCAGCTGTAGGGCCCGCTGGTTAATGCCTGGGTTCTCAGGGGTCCCCTGATGGCAGAAGGAAAGGCCCAGTGGCCTTACAGATGTTCACACAGCATCTGCCACCCCCAGCCCCCAGGTACCCTACAGGTGAGCCTCCCTGTGAAGCTGCCTGCTGCCTGTTGGCCTATTCTCAGAATAAATATCTGGGTATTCTACTAGGAATAAGTGAGTTTCCCTACCTTTAAGGCAGATTATCCTGCTGCCAGGAAGGTGGTAAGAATGGAAGGAGCTCTAGGGGCAAAGGTCTGGAATGCCTACCCTGCAGAGCACCAGGGCTTAGGCTGAGCATCTTTCTAGCTCTCCTGTCCTGTCTGGCTCAGCAGTCTCTTTACTCAGAACTCAGGGCGTGGGGATTAGTGGAAAGATAACAGGTGCCCAATGGCCTGAGCAGGACCCAACAAGCTGTTTTCTGCCAGCTCCCCTGTTCTATGTAGGGGAGTCCACAGTGACCTCTAGAGAGCCAGAAAACCCTACAGGGCTGGAGTTTTTCTATTACTCCATAGTCAAGATCCTCAACACTGGGCTAGAGTGTTGACACGTGCCTTTAATTCTAGCACTCAGGAGGATCTCTGAGTTCAAGGTCAGTCTGGCCAACATAGTTTCAGGACAGCCAGGGCTACATAGAGACCCTGTCTCAAAACAGCAACAAAAAAATAAAAATAAATTCCTCAACTTAAGTGCCCTAGTCCTTGTTGCCCCAGTCCTTGCTTACAAGGACTCTGGGCACATGGCATGGATAAAGCCCTTCTCTTAGAGCCCAGCTTCCCACAACTATAGTCACGTACGTAGCAAGTCTCCCATGGCCCAGGAACCCCCTAAAGGCTGAGACCAAGCCTCATTCATCATAATACCCTGGGAATCCTCAAGCCTAGTCTGAGGCAGCCACACTATAGGAAAAGAGCTCAGGGAATATATGCAAGGAAGGAGGTCTGGCCTCTGACTTAGACCAAGAGTCCTCTGATGTCTGTCCCCACTTCCTAGAGACATGCAAGCCTATGGGGGCAGGCTCCTGGGAAGAAGATACTTGTTTTTGCAGGCCTGGTACCATGGAGTCAATGCAAGGAACAGCAGCCCAGGGTGGTTGTGAGAATAAGACAAAGCATACATTGTGCAAAACCCAAAGATCATGGAAGGAAGCTAGGTCCCTAAGCCTGTTCCTACCGGGCACACACCTACCTCCATCGTATATGTCTTGCCGGCACCTGTCTGGCCATAAGCAAAGATACAGACATTGAAGCCATCGATGCAGGAGGTGATGAGGGCCTGTACCTCTTGGAACACCTGCGGGGACACAGGGCAGGGACCAAGGGGCTTCCAGTGCTGCTGGCACGTGGGGCCCTACAGCTCCAACTCCAACCACCTCCCAGCTAAGGCCTCCATCAATGAGAACCAGGTCACTGTACAGGATTTAGCCACTATCACCAGGGTTTGGGGCCCAATCCTAGTTTATACATTCTCAGGGAAGACTTGACCCAACCAAGGCAGAGGCTAGCATGTGCCTAGCACATTCTCTGGCTTGGGTCTGCCTGACCCCCAGCAGGAAAGAGATGTAGGCCAGAAAGCCTAGAAGGCGGCCTCTGAGCTGAGAGGAATGTGAAGCTGTCACTCCCATGGAGTTCATGTTGCTCAGCCTTGGCACTGGGGGCGTCAGGGACAGTGGGGAGTTCCAGAAAGTCCCATGGGACTGTCACAAAAAAGGAACTCGGCAAGGGAGGCTACTCTGGGCCTGATGGCTGATGAAGGAGGCCTTGAGGTGGAAGGAGCCATGGGTCGGGCAGAGCCATGGTCCCTGGGTAAAGCAGGGTCAGTGTGGATCTCCCTAAGGCCTCCAGTGGTACCCGAGGGATGAAGAGTGATCCACGCTTCTCCACTCTCACCTAGCCTTGGCCCCTGCCTTGTGTTTCTGTCCTTTCCTCTGCTGCTCCTCTCATGTCCCTGCAAATGCCCTGCAGTGGAGCCACACTCACATCCTGCTGTGAGGCCCACGGGGAGAAGACCTTGTCCAGCTCGAAGGACACAGGCTTGCCCTTGTGCAGCAGGTGGATGATGGAGTCGTCATCTGGATCAAAGGTCACAGCATTGGTTGCCTCAGGTCCGTCCCCGTCCTCCTTGGTGACTGGCCGGACTCGTGCAATCACCCGGATGTTTCCTAGATTGATAGAAGATGGAGAAATGAAATGGATCAATGCCAGACTGCAGTTCTAGGCAGACCAGTGGCCCAAGAGTCCCATCTTTTATGCAGAGTTCCAGGAGCAACTTATTATTAATCACTCAGACTATTGTATGAATTCAGTAAGTTTTCTTCCTGAGCAGACAAATTCAGGGTGCTTTACCTTGTGGCTCAGATACTGTAGCCAGTCTTGGTAACGCTCTCTGTGGACTTGAGTTTCCTCATCTATTCAAGGAGCTTGGACTCCATGAACCAAGGGATTTATCTATCAATCTAAAGGGGCATAGGGAATGCTAGGTAGGATTTGGGTACCAGAACCAGATGGGGAAAAAAGAACAAGGCAAGAAAAGGAGGGCTGGCAGTGTATCCCAGGGACAGCTATACGTGTGCTCCCAGCCCTGGTGAAGGGACACTGTAGGGTTCTCTGGCAACTAATAACCACTCATCACTCTCTTCTCCCAGCCAACATGAGCATGGTGAGGGCTGTGGACTGGGGACACAGCTGACTCCCCAGGGTCTGCAACAGCTGGCACAGAGCAGGTGGTCTCTAGAGCTCAGGGCAGAGATCAGTGAAGCCCCAGTCTGGAGCAAGTGCCACTACTGCACAGTGCCCTCACATCCCCAGGCCTGGGAGGAACCTGCCACAGGCAAGGGGCTTTAAAGGTAAGTTCAAATCCAAGGTGGACCGTTTGCTAGCTGTGTGCCTTTAGCTAAGTTTTGACTGTTCTGGGCCCCTGAATCCTTAGCAGCATCACAAACAGCGCTGGGAGTAACTGCATGCAGCCGAGGATACTCACCCTTCAGCCGCACCAGCTCATTGTGGCATTTCTTGCGCAGCTGCAGTTCCCGGCGGTACTTGCGCAGCAGCTCCTGGTTGTTGCTGTTGACCTCCTCAATGGCCTGGCCAATCTGGGGAGCGTGCACACTACCATCAAAGGCCTGGCTCTGTTAGCTTCCCTTCCCTGGCCCCCTGGCCTGGTGGCGTTACCCTCATCTGCCCAGGCTGAGTACCCGACATGTACTATCATGGCAGATCAATCTCTGCAGAGGCACAGCCAGCACCCATCTTAGAGACAAGAAAAACTGGGCTCTAGGCAAAGCAGCAGCAAAGGCCTGGAACTTGAGTAGCTGGCTACAGCAAGATTCAGCGCCTCCCAAATCGAACCCTTCCCACGGAGCTAGGACGTTAAGGAGAGTGGTGATGTCCAGAATACCCTGGTTTGGTTCCTGGCCGCATCCATGTATTACTGACATGATTATTTCAAGAACTTATTTCCTTTTCCCAGAATATATCCGTCTCTGCAGAGCTGTCATATAGACTTGAGAAGCCAGTGGCTATAAAAGGCTCAGCCACATGGGAGGCCCCTTAAGAGACACTCGCTATTCTCACACTGTGTGAGGATGGCTTTAAAAAACAAAATGAGCACCTGGGGATGAAGTTTGGAGGTAGAGCCTTTGCCTACCATGAAGTCCTGGACTCAATGCTTCTTCTAGCAAGAAAGAAAGTAAATAATAAACAGTGAGCCAGGCATGGTGGCAGATGCCAGTCATTACAACACTCCGGAGGCTAAGGCAGGAAAATGTGGAGCCAGGGTCTCAAAAATAAATTAATTAATTATTAAACAAACAAACATAATAGCTATAAGGCTACTGTAGCATGGATGAGAGCTCACGAGAGGAATGTCTTTTGGGATCAAGGCAAGAAGCTATTGCATAGGGGCTCTGACTACAGGTGACTGGCCTCTCCCAGCGAAGTCCCATTGGGTTTGCTCACCTCAGCTTTGACACTCCTGAGAGCCTCCTGCAGGAGCAAGGGGAAGCCCCGCACCTGCCGCTTGAGCCCATTATAGTCGTTGGTGAGGGTCCTCAGTGCAGGCTGCAGCGTCAGCAGGTTGGTCCTTACACCTATGGGGTGAAGGTGTTAGACATCTGGGCTTCCAGGATGGGGCTGGGCAGAGCCGGCTTCAGGCTCACCTGCCAGGTTCTCGTGTACTGCCTTCATCTCCACCTGGGCCCGTGCGAAGGCCTCCTCAATGGCCCGGTTCTTATCCTCCTCCAGGGACTGCATCTCCTCCAACATCTGCCCGTGTGCCCGCTCCAGCTCCGCCTCATACATGGCAATCTGATGGCCGGGCCAGGGAAAGTTTCAGGAGGGAGTGTGAGAAAGGGCAGGGCAAGTGTGGGGAGGAAGCCCCCGTCTCTCCTGGGCTTGGACATGTGCCTGGCTGGTGTAGGGGACGGAATGGCCTGCTTTTCCCACAGGGCTGCGAGTCTGCACAGACATCACCTCCAGCTGGTCTGTGCACATAACAGGTGACAGGCTATGTGCCCCCAAGAAACATGCGCTCAGGAGATTGGAAAAAACGTGGCGACACAAGCAGCGGGCCCTACCGAGCAAACCCGTGGGCTGCCACGGACAGCCCCTTATGATCACTCCCAGGTCCCAGGAGTTTCTATGACCAGCTCATGTTATAGATGAGGGCACAGAGACTGACACATGGTCAGGGGAAAGGAGGAACTAGACCCCGAGTCTGTGGTGTGGAGTCCCCACTATAGCTCTCTTGGTGCGCTCACCTGAGCCCGCAGCTGTACTGTCAGCTGATGGGAGTTCTGCAGCTGCTGCTCCATCTCTTTAAGCACCTGCCGCTGCATGGCCACTTGCTCCTGCAGGTGCTGGTTTCGGGTCTGGGACTCGCTGAGGGCCTGCTTGGTCTTGGATGACTCCACCTCCACTGTCTTGATGACGTACTGCAGAGAGAGGGAAAGACAGATCAGAGCATCATTAGACGCAGTTGACCCAACAGCAGCTGCTGGTAGAACAAAACCTCCAGGAGCTGAAAGGGTTCTGGTTCTGCAGAATGCTGCAGGGCCTGCTAGCATCTTCTGAAGGGAAGCCTGACTGAGGCCAGGCTGGGCACCAAAAACCGACAAGAAGGACAGAGAGGACAGCAGGTGCACTTGTGCCGGGCATACAAGCCCTGTCACAGAGCCTGCCCTGGCAGCGAGTGCAGAAGGAGAGAGCCCTTCAGTCACATACACCTGGCTATCCACTGGGACAAGGCTCTTTTTAGGGGTAAGACCTGCCCTGGGCCCAGGATTCCTTCAAGGCAGCACGACTCACCTTAACCGGTGGGGACTGGGCCCTCAGACTGGCGATAGTCTCGTGGCTGTCCCGCAGGCGCCGGCTGAGCCGCTCCTCCTCCTGTGCTTTCTCAGCCAAGCAGTCCTTGAGCCGCAGCTCCACCTCTGCTAGCCGGTCAGTCTTCTGCTGCACCTCCAGGTTCAGCTCTGACAGCATGCCTTTGTTCTCAGCCACTTCCAGCTGCAGCTGGGACAGCTTGTCACGGAGCTGGGTGCTTTCCTGCAGGTAGTCAAGGCGGACAGGATAGGAGCAGGGCCACGTGGTGCAGCTGAGCCCAAAGGCCCAGGGTGGCAGTGACCTGCCGGCTTACCTGGCTGTGCTCACAGCCCTCACAGGGCACCACCGGCTGTGCCCGAAGCTCCTGCAGCTCCACCTCACAGCACCTCAGCTCCTGCTTCAGCTGCTCGTTCTCCACCATCAGCCTGTCTCGGTGCTTTTCCACGTCGGTGCCTCCCTGCAGAGAGCCAGGGCCCAAAGGAGGCATGAGCGAGGGCACACACACCAGGAGAGGTGAGATGAAGCCAGGAGAACAGAGAGCACCAGAAAGGAGGTAAAGAAAGGGGCGGCAGGGAGAGGAGGAGGCCAGGGGCTCAGAAAAACGTCAAGAGAAAGACAGGAAAGGAGGCCGTGAGGTGAGGCAGGCCCGCTCCCTGCCGCCCTGCTCCTCTCAGTCTATTTTCCTGAGTGTGAAAGTGACACAGAGTCACATTAATGCAGAGTTCACACTCCTGTTCTACGTCAGCAAAGAGATCTAGCCCCCTGCTCTGCGGTGAGAAGTAACAAGCCTTTGACACAAGGCAGCGTAAGTTCAGGTAGGGCATGGGGACCCAGCCACACCCCGAGGTGGGATCCTCAGCTTGGCATCCACCACCCCTCCTTGAAATGGCACTGGGGTCTCACCAGTTCTGATCGTAGTCGGCTCACTTCCTGGGCCTGGCTAAGGAGCTTTTCCTTCAGATGCTCCACCTGTGGGCACAAAGCCAAGAGCACTGTGAGTCCAGGTCCTCACCACCAGCCCACACCCAGTGTGCTTGCCCAGCTCCAGTGATAGCCAGCGTGGCTCCTCTGACCCCAGGGCCTCAGGTTTTCCTGTGTTCAAGCACCAGGCTATCCCTGGAACTCTGGTAAGCTGCCCTGTTTCCAGCGACCTGCAATGCCCACTCCCTGCAATAATGTGTCAGCCATGGCTCTGCAGGAAGGCCTGGAGAGGAACTCTTGGGAAATTCAGTACCCCTCACTGGCACAGGCCCTTCAGAAGTCCCTGTGCTCAGGCTTGCCCAGCCCCCGGCATTTTCCACCTTGGGGAGCTTCTAGTGAAGCAGCCTGTGAAACTGTCTTCTGCAGCCAGACCATGTCCAGGACCTTGAGGAACTGTGACCAGGAAGATGGGCGTGAACATGGGCAAGCAAGATACTCAGTGAGGGGGACCCCTGTGGTGACAAAGCCTTGCATAAAAATCCTAGGACAGGGACCCTTCTTTTGGAGCTGCCCCCAACAAGATACCATCCCTGAAGGCCCCAGACCCTGAGCCTATATTAGTCTGCCCCAGGAAGCCCCCTAGGGAACAGGGTTGGCAGACAAGATTCCTGGCAGCAGAGTTTTCCAGGGCATGTTGAGTTTCTCCTCAGAACATTCTAGATGACTGTGTCACCTCAGAAAAGGTGTGGAGAGTCAGATGGGCTTTGGTGGATTAGGAGGCTTATGTATCTTGGCCACCAAAGTACTGGACTCTGATTACTAAATGAGGTGAAGGGAAATACTGTCTACAGACACCAGGCAGATAAGGCAGACCCCCCCACACACACACACACATAATTGGATACCTAATGACTACCTGAAGAAGAATCTCCGATGTGGTACGCATGGCCAAAGTCTGATGGGAACTCATACCCAGTACCTCAAAACTTATAAGAGAGGCTAATACTGGGTGTGGTGGTGCACATCCCAGCAGAGACAGGGGGAACTCTGAGGCCAGTCTGTTCTACATAGCGAGTTCCAGACCAACCAGGGCTACATAGTAAGACCCTGTTCAAAGACAGGTGGGATGGGACCTGGATGTTTAGATGTAACATCTCAGATGAGCATGTAGCCTCAGAAGTCACTGTTCCCTAGGCCTGGACAGAGTGGCTAGCTGGGCAAGAGGAAGAGGGCCATGAGATCCTCCACCTCGCTGTAGACCCAAGCAGGCCAGTGCAGGTCAACTCTTGATGTCCCAAGACCCCACTGAGAGAGCGGAAGGCCCAGCCAGGCTGCCCATACCTCCAGGGGATAAGCAGGTGACCTAAAAGCTAAGACTTGAGAAAACTTACTCACCTCTAGTAAGTTCCTTCCTAGGGACACTCTCAGCCGTGGGCTCAGCAGGAAAGCAAAGCCCATGCCATTTCTCTACCCACTACCACTGCCCGTACGGGGCTGAGAACCCAGTGTGTGTGCACCCTTTGGCTACAAGCAGAGTTAGGCAGCCAGAAAGCTGAGCTGGTCTGAAGTCCTACTACTGAGGAAGCAGCTAGGTCAGCTGTGGTACTGACTGCAAGGTAACTGTGAAGCTGGCGCTTGCTCTTTGGTTTGTGGAGGGCAAAGCTGGAGGTTTGAAGTGCAACCTCATAGCTGTGTCTCCCAGGCCCTCTGCCTTCACCCCCAACAAGCCCAGTGTGGACTTGGTGTGTAGCATCTCTGACCAGAGGGGTCTTTCCAGTCCTTTGTGACCACTCTGCCCTGACCCCTGCATCCTCCTCACGGTAGCTTATTAGCATCCTATCAAAGAGAAACCTGTGTGGGTGATATGAAGGAGCGGGGCCTCCAGGCTGCAGAATCACAGTCCAGAGTCTCTAATTTCCAGTCAGGTGTGAAGTGTATGAGTTTCTCTTGCATTTCCCTCGCCCTACAGTAAGAAAATCTACTTTCTAACGCTTTGTATTGCCTCACTGAATGTCTGAAGTTCTGACCTTGGCTGTTTCCAATGCTGGCTGATGCTGGGCGCTCAGCCCCGCTGTAGGAACATGGGGCTGGCAATGCTTTCTGGGAGTCAGGGCCTCTGGTGTGTCTACAGTCTACCTCCTTCTTGCATCACAATGGGAACTCAGGTGCTGCTGGCTCTGCTGGGCTAAATAAGGAGACCCAGGAGATGGACAGGATGGGAACAACTTGTTGACAAGGAGTGGGGACCATAAAAGACCCCTTTGGTCTGAGATACCAGACGCTAAGTTATCTGGGAGCTCATCTCAGGAAGCAGAGCAGGGGAATCTGACTCCAGTGGTCCGAAGGGCACCCTGTCAGGGCACCCTCCCGAGGACCAGCTGCACCTGACTCGGGCAGGACAGTTAGAACCTGCTGCAGGGAGTGGGTCCCTGCCTGCGCTGGGAGGGAGGCTCTGTTTGGAGAAGGCTTGAGGGCAGAAGAAGAGAGTGGAATGTCCAGAGAACTGGATGGGAGACAGGAACAGGAGGAGCAGAGAGCAAGGTACCACACCCTGCAAGCCTGTGCCGCGCCTACTCACACACTTAGGAGGGGAGGACTACAAAGGCCAAGCAGATCGCAGATGCTCAGTGTGATTCAACAGCAGAGAGCAGCGTGCAGAACCCCTGAATCAAAGAGCGGGGAACAGAGAGTGCAGAGTCCACAGAGGTGACGGCCCTCCCACCTAAGGTTATCAGCTAGAGCTGGGGCTCGACTCTGCTGTTGTGGATCGTGACCACCCCCCCCTCCCCCGTGGCAAACCTCTACCTCCAAAATTACCTACTTTATAATTCATAAGAGTAGCAAAATTTCAGTTATGAAGTAGCAATCAAAATAATTTTATGTTAGGGAGTCACCACAACATGAGGAACTGTATTAAAGGGTTGCAGCCCTCAGAAGGTTGAGAACCACTCAGCTAGAGAAACTGAGGCAAGGGGCACAGTGACTGGGGCCTGCCTGTCTACTGACCTGACATAAACCCGCATTTACCATGGCAGAAGCAGCTGGATGGAGGTGGGGTACCCGCTCAGGTCTTCATTGTCTCAGCTGGTCTGCTCCCAACCCAGTGATTATCTCACCTCCCACCATGCCTGGGCAGCATGGTCAGCAGCTATCTCGAGGCATAAAAACGGCTCTGCCAGGGGTTCTACAGAGCCTTGCTGAGCTGGCATTTCACCTGGAGCCCCAGGGATGGTGGCGAGGGGTGGGGTGGGGGGATCAAGGCAGTACCCCTCCCACAGCCACCTCACCTATTCTGCCTCTCATACTCCCCAGCTGGGAGGCTGGCCTGGCCTGGTTGACAAAGCTGTGTCAAGTGCCATGTAGTCCCCTCTGCCCTCCACCCCTGAGGGGCAGGGATAGCATTTGAGAACCCAGGATCCCAAACCTAACCAGACCTCCGCTCACGAGAGTAACCAGACAAGTCCCTTCACCTCTCCATGCCTCTCCGCGTCCCTGTCATCAAGGCCCTGAAGACTAAGTGAGGAAATGTGTGCGATGTGCTTGCCAAGGCCCAGCATGTGACATACTCTACTACAAACTGAGCAGTGGCATCTGAGTGTTCAGGACCAGAAATTTTCTGTAGTTCAGATTTTAAATTGTTGTGTATACACCATGAGACATCTTGGGCATGGTGCCAGGTCTAAGCAAATTCACCTGTGTGTTATATGCACCTTATACACAGAGTCTGGGGTAAATTTTACAGTATTTTAATAGCATTTTTTGTGCATGGAATAAACTTTGTTCAGGCTTAGCTGTCAAAGTTTCAGCAGAGTGTTTGGACTTTAGAGCATTTGGGATTGGAATTAAGGCTGCACAGCCTGGGCTAGCATAGGAGATCTGTACTGACCCCTGAGCTGCTTTCCTAGTGCCTTGCACTAGGCTGGTTCCTAGTAACTGTAGATGAATGTTGAATGCAGCAGTGCCCTCAAAGACCACAGTGAGTGGTGAAGTTGGGTCAGAGCATGAAGTCATCAGCATGGGTGGGCCGGCCATGAGCTAGGGTGGGCTGACGGACACCCACTCCACTAAAGACCAGAACGG